>NC_092162.1:58147137-58447137 GCF_045791955.1 Oncorhynchus clarkii lewisi | reverse complement strand
CCAGCCACCTCGGTGTTGTCTGTGTATATGCAGTTTGCTCCCTGCTGGTACACCGTAGTGGTGGTAGTGGTTGTGGCGGTAGCACCGCTCTGATGATTGAACTCCTGCAGTGCCTCAGGGCCCTTGTTGGCCAGGGACTCCAGGAACTCCTTCATCCGATGCTGGGGGACACTGCGGGCCTTCAGCCTCACCAGATCCTCAAACGAGCCCCCCGAACCCTCCATGTTATTCATCACAGCCCAACGCTACTCTTCTACAGAGGATAGGATGGGGTGCCTGTGTTTGTCATAGACAAGACACGTCAGTTATTTACCTTAAACCTGCAGTAATCTACTTACTGTCATGAAGGCTTAAAGGGCAACTCCAAAATATGCAAAAAAAAAAGCACATTTCTACATATTATAGAAATAAATCAAGTTAAAAAGTTCTACCCGAAAACATCAAATGCCAAAACATTTAAAAAAAACAACTGATTTTCAAACTGAGATATAAGTTGATGTGGGGAGCAAGAAAAATATATCGTTGCAGGTTTTGAAAATCAGTTTCTTACTTTTAATCCTACCCTGTGATGTCAGAGAAGCATTTTTTAGGACCTTATGTTTTTATCACAGATCATAGAAACGTGCCGTTTTCACATATTTAGACAAAGGTTACAATGAATATAAGTTACAATGAATATGTAAATAGGGTTGTGGTACACTACAGTTCTGTCACAAAAAAAATAGCTTTAATTTTGGACGGAAATTAACGTTTTAGGAAAATAATATTTGCTGACAGACAAGGGGGTAACTTTTGTGGCCGTTCAATCACTACCAATCGGTATTAGGTGGCCTTAGACTCCGTTTTGTCCGGACAGGACTATGAGAGGTTGAAGGCAGGAATGTTTACATCTGACAGAAGCTAAATGTTAATTCTGCTAGCATGGGGTATCGGGATTCGGGGGGTGCTGCAAAAGCGTTGTATCAACTCAGAGGAATTAAATAATCCACTCGGAAGTCGGAACAATGAAAACTGTTCAGTGACAGTCGAGGTCAGGGCGTGCGCTCACCAGGTAGGTCTTGTCCTGGTTCTTCGCTCGAGCAGGTCGGTTGCGAGAACACCGAACGAAGATGAAACAATCTCACATTTGACTGGGTGTGAATTAAGTAATTGTTCATATTGTCATTGATACTGAACAAATGCCAAGTGTAAATTAACTACTGTTGCTAAAGGCGAAATACGGGTGCTGTAAATCTACTGTAGCTAGTTAACGTTACAAGCTAACTGACGTTAGCGGACTACGGTATTTTGCTCGTTCCCGTGGAGTCCCTTCCTCCCTACCGGCATACTAAACAAACAGAATATGCAGGTCTTGAGCAAATCAAATACGCCATGTTAATGAAAGCACAAAATAGATAATGTGTCGAATAGAACGTCAGTATAAAACGTGTTAAATTCAGTAACAGTATAGCTCGCTCCTCTCCTCCCTGCCTTTACTGTTACCTCTCTTCTCCCAGGCCGACCAAATCCACTCTCTATCCGCCCAGAAATGCAGCTCCACAAGCCAGTAGCAGCGTTTTTCTTGTGCATAAGAGAGATACAAATTGTCTCAGTGATCTTTTAGACTTGGATTTTTCACGGTTTCTTGCTATTTTGTTTATTATTTTTCCTTTTATTTTGCAGTCAGATTTCACTGGGCGCCATTTTACAACAGCACAACCTTTCGTCCAATCAGATGGCGTTCTACTGCGGCGTGTTGCTAACGCGAGATTGCCCTCTTCAGATTCCGCGATAAATTGATGTGACGGTCATTTTAAAGGGGACATGCAGTGCAACATGCCACACGTATCACAACCTCGTGACAAAAACGCTTCCAGATGAAGCATAACTCAAGATTAAATAGCAATCTAATTGCTTTAAAGTGTGAATTAAATGTATTGTTCATGAGGCTGTGTGCTGCTCATGAGGAACAACCTTACAATAAATCTCACTTTCCATTTAAATCTTTTCCACATCCAAAAACTTGAAAATAACCTTTGCTCAGCACTGTAGGTAGGTAACATTATTTTAGTGAAGAACCCTGGCAGCAGGGTAATAATGACTGTGGGTACTGTGTTTTAGAAACAGCATCTGTCCCAGTCCACCTTAAAGAGCTTCTAACTGGTATCTTGCCTAGTTCTCTTAAGGGAGACCACAGGAAATGTGCCAATTATTCTTGTGGAGCTGGGACAGCTCTGGGCAGGCAAGAGTTAATTCGCATGCACTCTACTTCCTCAAAAAGTGGTCTGTGTTCCTCCCACAATGCAAGTGTGACTTTAAGTGGATTGTGTCAAAGTATGAGAGTGAGTGATGTCATCCCTTTCACTGCTTTTTAAAATTAATTTTTGTATTTAACTTTCACTGTTAAAGTTGATTAAGAAACACACCTACATTAACCCAAGGTAAACACTGACTCAGACACATTGTAATATCTACTTTACAATTGTTTTTCATGGTTTTATTCATGGTTTCCTCTCAAATGTGTCACCAAATGTTGCATTTGTAAGCATCTATGTTGTGAGAGATCAGCAGAGCTAAGCTTGATGATAAGTTTGACTATGGACTCAGAGCTTGACAGGATGGGTTTACATCATACAAACTTACAGTAAGACCCTTATTACCCCAATTATAAATGAGTTGTGGTCCTCAAAAGAAGGTACTTTGCGACAGTTTCCAAGTCTGTGCAAATGCTAAACTGAAAGATGCCCGAAAACCACAATTCTGGATTTCAAATCGACTCCTAAGCACATCTGTAGATCTGGATTGGATAGGTCTATTCAATATGGCAAAAAGTCCAAGCCTATCAGAGGTCTATCAAGACAGAGCATTGCTTACACCCATTGATACTTTCAGATCTAAATCATGTCAGGTGTAGGGGACAGGGGTTGATTTGGGATTCAGACATGTTTGAGGGCTCATGGGAAGCAGGCAGTCCAGCTTGATCTCATTCCGCCCAATCACATCTTCCCGGGATCCTCTTTGAGGGTGACCGTTCTGTTGAAGACGAGCTGCAGGGAGAGGAAAGCTGCCGTTACCCTCTGGCTCATGCTCTATGGAAATTTCTCTTAGGTCACCAACTTCATAAGATTACATTCTACATTTCAAAGTAAACAATTTAATAACACCCCAGTTCTCACTCCTTTTTGCCACCTGTGTCAATCAACTATTCAGTTTCTGGACCGTACCTTGTCTGCTGTGCTGTCTGGGTCCAGTGCGAAGTAGCCCACTCTCTCAAACTGGAACTTATCAAACACTTTTGCCTTGCTCACAGAGATGTCCACCAAGGCACTGTCAATCACTTGCAGGGAGTTCTGGGGGACAGAGGACATAGGAAACATTTCGACATGAGTGCAACTCAAGAATCCTCTCCTTGTCTTCTTTCCTTAATCAGTATGTGCGGAGGTTGTGTGTGTCCATGACAGTAACACTTAGACACACTCACAGGGTTGATGTCACTTAGGAAGCCGCCGGGCACCTCAGACGGGTCCTCAGGATTTTTGTGAAGGAATCTGTAACAGACGGAAAAAAATTGACAGCGAGAGAGAAATCATTCCACACCTAGCAGACAGATATATTTACAGACGTGTCTCTCTCAGACACACACGCAAAGCTTTTTCAGTGACTCACAGTCTTTCGTATAGACGGATTTCACACTTCTGGGGCTCGCTGACCCAGTGGATGAAGGCCTTAGGTTTCTCTGCAGCCTCATTGGAACTACAGCAATGCACATCCAACTCCACCACCCTGCCCTGGGCATCCTGAGAGAGATGGAGAGCGAGGGAGAAACAGAGTAAGAAAGCAGAAGATAATAGCAAAGTGAGAGAATCAGAGAGGAAAGGGAGAAGACAGAAGGTGTGGGGGACAGAAAGAAGACTAACATCCTGCCAGGACAAACAGGCATGTTTGTAGGTTCATAGTCTTAACATGGTTCTTTGTTTTTTGTAGTCTTTCAATCTGAGAGAAGCATCTCACCTTGATGACCTTCTGTACAGATATGACATAGCCAGCATGCCTCAGGCCTACTGGCTGATCTGGGGTCAGACGCTTGTAGCCCTTCTCCATCATCTGCAGAGGGAGATTGTGTGTGAGAGCAGCAGGGTTAACACACACACACTTACAAAGTACACAGACCTTGTATTGAGAGCATGCGCACTAAGACCCACACAACTTGTCACCTACCTCTCTAAAGTCGCTCTGCTCGATGAAGATGGTGCGTGTAAATGGAACAACATGGCTGCCCATGAACTCATTGGCTGGGAAGTCAGGCACACGGACATCATTCTAGGAGAGGAGATAAATAAATGGTTCGCATTCGCACTAATCCTTGAAGCAAAAGTGATTGTGTGAGTGTTTTCATACCCGTATGCCCTCAGGCAGGTTGGTGATGGTGACTTTGAGGGGCTCCAGGACGGCCATGGCTCGGGGGGCGTGGTCATTCAGCACATCCCTCACACACGACTCTAACATGTGGGGCTCCATCGTTGCCTGGGCAACAGTCACTCCAACCTGGCAAGATGGAATAAAACATTCAAACAATAGTATTGCTTACTCCACCATCTCCCTATCCCTCTCTCGTACCTTCGCACAGAAGTTGTTGATGGCCTCAGATGGGAAGCCCCTCCTCCTCAGAGCAGTTAGAGTGAAGAGACGAGGGTCGTCCCAGTCCCTGCAAAACACAAACCGTCAGTGGAAGTCTCTCTCACACACAGATAGTTACTTTGGCACAAATAATGTAGTTTGGCTCTGGAAACAAATAGTTTGGTTGGGAGAAATCCAGATTTTCATACCATCATACGCTATTACCGTATGTGCACGCAAGGTGCTAATAACAACCAAAACAAGTTAAGCAACAGGGATCTTGATCCAGGAGGAGATTTAATGTCTCTGCTGTAATCAAGAAGCTTGATCTTGACAACTAGCCACTTAGCTAGCAAGTTAGCAAACCAAATGTATAGATGGAGCCCTGAGCTGGATCATACCGTTTCAAAATACCCTGGTATATGGTGTATTGCCCAAGCCTACAGTTTGGCTATAGAAACAAATAGTTGTGTACGTGTGTGTAATGCTGACCTGACAGTTCCTTCCTCCACCAGTTTGATGATCTTCCTCTTGGAGACCACGGTGTAGGTGAGGTTCAGACGGCCATATTCCCACTGCACAGGGCAGTACACGTCCAGAGCATTACACAGCCAGAAATACGATGACCGCCTGAAGGACACACACAAGCATATTAAGAGAATCAAAGGTTCTAAAGAACCAACAACTTAAAAGGAAAGTTGACCCAGAAACAACTACAACACACAGCATACCTGGCCTGGAACTCCTTGGTGCAGAGTGAGTGGGTGATGTTTTCAATGGAGTCACACAGACAGTGGGTGTAGTCATAGGTAGGATAGATACACCTGTGAAGAAAAAGGCAGGAGGGGTTAGAACTGTGATGAGTATATTGAACTGTTAGAAGAAACACTGTGGTGTGTGTGTGTGTGTTACCATGCGTCCCCAGTGCGATGGTGGGCTGTGTATTTGATCCTGTAGGCCACGGGGTCCATCTTGCCGTCCTCCATCACTATCTTCATCCTGACTGTGGCCTCTCCCTCAGCGAACAGGCCCCGCCTCATCCTGTCAAACAGCACCAATGACTCCTCAGCAGGACGCTCTCGCCATGGCGACGGGGGCGGGTTGTGACCCTTCAGCTCCTCCCCCCGCTGGTGACACACGTAGGCATGGCCCCTAGAGAGATGAGCAAACACACAGACACACACATGCAAATTGTTCCACACATATGAGAATAAAGAGAAACACAGATAGCGTCACCCACCTACGGATGAGGTCCACTGCCAGGTCGTAAAGTCTCTGGAAGTTGTCGGAGGCGTGAGTGATTTCATAAGGCTTATAACCTGAGACACACACATACAGATGTTGCAGTGTGTTATGGTTGACTATGGCATGGCATTACCAGTCAGTGCTAAACCATTCTCTGGATGCCATGCCAGTGTTGTTGTGATGTTAGGGTAAAGTTGTACAACGGACACTCACCCAGCCACTCCACCATGTCTTTGATGGCAGTGAAGTACTTCTCCTCTTCCTTTTCTGGGTTAGTGTCATCATACCTCAAGTAGCAGATCCCATCGTTAGCCTGAGGAGGGAGAGAGGACAAGGAGATATGAAGAGAGGGCAACACACAATTGGGTTCTGTCAAGTACCCCATATGAAATCAACCCTTAGCCTTTACCAATAAGCTAAACGTAGCCCAAGCTATACTTAGCTTTCTGGTAGTGGTTAAGAGTGGTGCTGGTGTGTGGAGTGTGTCAGGGCCATACCTTAGCGTAGCCAAAATTAAAGTTGATGGCTTTGGCGTGACCAATGTGAAGAATACCGTTGGGCTCTGGAGGGAAACGAGTTCGAATCTACAGTAATATAGACAGGCGAGAGAAAAACCAAGAGAGAGATCATTTAGTGAGTGATCAACAGTTCCACCTGCAGGCAGTATGAACCTTAAATGCATTCTGGTCATCCCACCTGTGACATTCCCTTATCTCCATACCTGTCCTCCAGTGAACTCCAGATGCTGCTTCAACAGGTCCATGGTTTTAGGAGTGACCACATAGCCCTCTGTTTTATAGTTCTCTCCTGGAGAAACAGGTCAGGGGCCAGGGGTTACAAGCTAGTATACTTAAATTGGTCATGGATGAAGTGTCTCTCCATCTCACCTGGTTTGTGGAAATTCAAGGCCACTCCTCTCAGCTCATCCATCAGCGATCTGCCCTCAATCTTTAACTCCCCTACACACACAAGTATGTCAACACCCCTGACCACTTAACCCAGAGCAGCTTTATTAGGCTGGGTTTCTGTACAGCACTTTGATATATCAGCTGATGTATGAAGGCCTATATAAATACATTTGATTTTGATTTGATTTGAGTCCCCAGGTCATTACCATTCATTGTGAGCTCCTCCTTCACCTCACCATCTGGAGCCTTAGCCTTCTGAGCCTGCACATAGAATTTACTAAATGAATAACTCCTATGTGATTATGCAGTAACATAATGGATTGATCCATTCGTAAAATGATCTGCGCTTTTGCGTGTGAAATATGATTGCACATTTATTTTATAGACAGCTATGTTGAGCTGTGTGAAATGTTACCTTGGGTTTCTTCTCCAGGTCAGCCTCTGTCTTTGGGCCAAGGAGATGGAGGACCTGAGAGGGAACGAGGTCACAATATAAGCACACATCTGAGGTACAGTATATCTATGTTGATATACACAATGCCTTCAGAGGACAAACATAAATGTATTGTTACACACACCTGCATGTCCACCTCGTTTTTGATCATCTTCCCATCAGCCCACATCAGGCCACCACGAGCCTCCCCTGTGAAGACAGAGGCATTCTCAATGAGACTGACATCCTCTCCTCCTTACCAACACAGATATTAATTTCCTCCAGTCCCAGAGGAGGTAATCAATATTCTATCAGGGCTGTATTCTTACCCATGAGCAGTCCCATGTTAAAACGGTACCTCTCCTGCAGCAGCTGGTCTTTGTGCTTCTTGATCACTTTTTCCACCTGTAACATACCACTGTTAGTCAAACCCCTCAGACTACCTAGCAACTGTTAATAATCATCACTTGACAGAGATTATGTTTACAACATAACAACATTGCATGCAGCATTATGGGTAAACAGGACATCTCTGAGCCCTCTAGTTAGGGCTAAAGCCAGATGTTTTTCCAGGTCAAAATAAGCTCATGTCCTCACCTTGTCTTCTATCTGCTCTGGTGTTATGACCACTCCCACTCCACACAAAGACTCAAACTCCTGCTGGTTGATAGGGTCCTGGGGATGGCTCTTCACAAACTCCAAAGCAGCTAGAGGCGAGAGGAGCCAAAATCAAAGTGTTGTGTGTGTCAGAGAGAGAGAGAGAGACAGAGGCAGACAGAAATGGCCACGAGACAAAATGCTGATGACATACAGTCAACTACATTAATCAGTGATGTCAGGAAACGTGTGTTTGTCTACCTGCCAGTTGCAGCTCTGTACAGATCTTGCGTTGAGCGATGTGATCTGTGAGGAAGCCCAGGCGTTTGGGGTCTCGAAGACGAGAGGTCATTGTGTACAGGAGGGTCCCTGTCGCTTTGTCCACTCCTGCCGCCCCAAGCACCCGCTGGGCCTGTGGAAATCAACCAGTTGGAATAAATAGTGTTATTTATGTCGACACCACTTAACACTATTGAAACCCGTGTTGGGCCAATACCAAGTCCTAGAGTCAACTAGACCTGGAGATGAACTGACAGGAAAGCTGTCAATTGAATAGTCTGGATTGCTACTTACAAGAACAAGTGCAGTACAGTGGAGATCTGGGTTATTTTTAGCTGGGCAAGTCAGGGTAAGATGAGTTCTAATGACAGGGTACACTAGAAAGAGGACTCCAAAGAAAATTCAAAGGGGCAGGCCTATAACATGTGTATGTGAAAATTTACAGTGAACTATCAGGTCTTTTCTTGTCACTATTATTCTTGATTTGTCAATAATACGTTTGAATGAATGTATTCACTCAGACTCATATCAAAGGATGAACTTGTCTGACTGAAATAAATGCCACAGCCAAAAAGAGTCAGTGAAATGACTAACGTTACTAAACTAGCTAACGTTAGAGGAATTATGATCCTGTCAATACAAGTCATATACACCCACGCCCGAGCTGCCAAGATTTAATACTTTTCCCAATCTCTGAAGTCATACCTGTGCAATAGCATCCTTTAGGGAAGAACATAAGGCATCATTTTTCAAAGTCTCCTTAGCTTTCTGCTCACTTAGCCCGATAGAAGTGAATAGTGTCAACGGATCCGCCATCTTTTACAATTTACACCAGCCAAACACGTTGCAAAAAATCATTTGTCTGGAGGGGCGGGGGTACTTCATAATCACGGAAAGAATGAAAGGACAGTCATATGAACCAATCATGTCGCGTCTTTTGGACCAATCATGAATAGTGTTTGTTGCAGTCGTTATTTTACGCTCTCTCAACGAGCCAATCGTTGGTTGTGTTGATATCAGGAGGCTCCTGAGGAGGGGAGGGGGGTTTCACAAATGTGTTGGTTGGTTGCATCAGACAGTAGACGAATGAAATGATAAGTTTGAGTAATTCCTGAAAAATCATTAATACGCAGAATAATGTTGAAATATTAACTAGGAAGTCAAATTGGCTGTTAATGTAAGAACGTAGTGACAAATATAGTATGTTAGTCAAAGAGGAAAGGTTACTCCGCGTAATCTTTATTTTCCATTCACAAGAGTCAAACACCGGGAAAGTCATTATAGGCCCACACACATCCAGGGAGTGAAGATACGTGTAAACATCTGCTCTCAAAGTAAGAAGCTATAACTTCTTGTAATGACAAGCTGGTTTTAACATAGATTTGCGTAATATGTTAGCTACTCTACTATGATTTTGAGGTGACTCAGCATGTGGAGCTAACCTAATTAGTAGCCTGTAGACTAGCTAGCTAACTACTAACTTAACTAGTTATTACCAGAGCAAGAGCCGAAGTAATCAGTATACTGTAACGACCCTGGGTTTATAAGCACAGATATCGACTCTGCCGCACGAGCATGCTTTTGGGGCACAGTCGATAGCGCGCTGGACTTCGGGCTAGAAGGTCGAGGGTTCAAGGCCTGCTCCCTGTCTGTTTCATTACAATACGTTATTCCACTAACGTTAGCTATCATTGTTATTACACAAGTTGCTAGACAGGTAACGTTAGGCAACGAAGCCTCCTCCCTAAATTTGTTTTATTCACTGCTTTAGCACACTCTGCCAAACCGGATGTCCTAGCCATGTCTGAAACCTGGTTTAGGAAGGCCACCAAAAATCCTGAAATTTTCGTCCCTAACTATAACATTTCCCACAAGATAGAACTGCCAAAGGGGCGGAGTTGTAATCTACTGCAGAGAAAGCCTGCAGAGCTCTGTCATACTATTCAGGTCTGTGCCCAAACAATTCAAGCTTCTACTTCTAAAAATACACCTTTCCAGAAACAAGTCTCTCACCGTTGCGCTTGTTTTGACCACCTTCAGCCCCAAGCTGTGCCCTGGACACCATATGTGAATTGATTGCCACCCATCTATCTTCAGAGCTCGTACTGTTAGGTGAACTAAACTGGGACATGCTTAACACCCCGGCCATCCAACAATCTAAGCTAGACGCCCTCAATCTCACACAAATGATCAATGAACCTACCAGGTACAACCTCAAATCCGTAAACACAGACACCCTCATAGACATCATCCTGACCAACTTGCCCTCTAAATACACCTCTGCTGTCTTCAACCAGGATCTCAGAGATCACGGCCTTATTGCCTGTGTTCGTAATGGGTCTGTGGTCAAACTGCCATCCCTCATCACTGTCAAACGCTCCCTAAAACACTTCAGCGAGCAGGCCTTTGTAATCGACCTGGCCCAGGTATCCTGGAAGGATATTGACCTCATTCCATCAGTAGAGGATGCCTGGTTATTCTTTAAAAGTGCTTTCCTCATCTTAAATAAGCATGCCCCATTCAAATTTTTTTTAACCAGGAATAGATATAGCCCTTGGTTCACTCCAGACCTGACTGCCCTTGACCAGCACAAAAACATCCTGTGGCGTACCGCATAAGCATCGAATAGCCCCCGCGATACGCAACTTTTCATGGAAGTTAGGAACCAGTATACACAGGCAGTTAGGAAAGCAAAGGCTCGTTTTTTCTAACAAAAATGTGCATCCTGTAGCACAAACTCCAAAAAGTTCTGGGATACTGTAAAGTCCATGGAGAATAAGAGCACCTCCTCCCAGCTGCCCACTGCACCGAGGCTAGGAAACACTGTCACCACTGATAAATCCATGATAATTAAGAATTTCAATAAGCATTTCTCTATGGCTGGCCATGCTTTCCACCTGGCTACCCCTACCCCAGTCAACAGCCCTGCACCCCCCACAGCAACTTGCCCAAGCTTCCCCCATTTCTCCTTCACCCAAATCCAGATAGCTGATGTTCTGAAAGAGTTGCAAAATCTGGACCCCTACAAATCAGCTGGGCTAGACAATCTGGACCCTCTATTTCTAAAATTATCCGCTGCAATTGTTGCAACCCCTATTACTAGCCTGTTCAGCCTCTCTTTCGTATCGTCTGAGATCCCCAAAGATTGGAAAGCTGCCGCGGTCATCCCCCTCTTCAAAGGTGGAGACACTCTATCCTACCCTGCCTTTCTAAGGTCTTCGAAAGCCAAGTTAACAAACAGATCACTGACCATTTCGAATCCCACCGTACCTTCTCTGCTATGCAATCTGGTTTCCGAGCTGCTCATGGGTGCACCTCAGCCACGCTCAAGGTCCTAAACAATATCTTAACCGCTATTGATAAGAGACAATACTGTGCAGCCGTCTTCATCGACCTGGCCAAGGCTTTCGACTCTGTCAATCACCACATTCTTATCGGCAGACTCAACAGCCTTGGTTTCTCAAATGACTGCCTCGCCTGGTTCACCAACTACTCAGAAGAAGTTCAGTGTGTCAAATTGGAGGGCCTGTTGTCTGGACCTCTTGCAGTCTATGGTGGTGCCACAGGGTTCAATTCTCGGGCCGACTCTTTTCTCTGTATTCATCAATGATGTCGCTCTTGCTGCTGGTGATTCTCTGATCCACCTCTACGAAGACGACACCATTCTGTATACTTCTGGCCCTTCCTTGGACACTGTGTTAACTAACCTCCAGACGAGCTTCAATGCCATACAACTTTATTGCCTTACCTACCTAATCTTGCCTCATTTGCACACACTGTATATAGATTTTTTCTATTGTATTATTGACTGTACATTTGTTTATTCCATGTGTAACACTGTGTTGTTGTTTGTGTCGCACTGCTTTTCTTTATCTTGGCCAGGTTGCAGTTGTAAATGAGAACTTGTTCTCAACTGGCCTAACTGGTGAAAAAAAAAAGTTAACTGGCTAACGTTACTGACAGATTCATTCTTACACGGAACCCAAACTGGCTGCGTGGGTGCGCCATTGTGCATACATTTATTTTGTCCCCCCACACCAAACGCGATCAATGACACGCAGGTTAAAATATCAAAACAAACTCTGAACCAATTACATTAATTTGTGGACAGGTCGAAAAGCATCATACATGTATGGCAATTTAGCTAGCTAGCTTGCACATGCTAGTTAATTTGTCCTTGGATATAAACATTGAGTTGTTATTTTACCTGAAATGCACAAGGTCCTCTACTCTGACAATTAATCCATACATAAAACGGTCAACCAAATCGTTTCTAGTCATCTCTCCGCCTTCCAGGCTTTTTCATCTTTGAACTTATATGGTGATTGGCATCTAAACATTCATAGTATTACCACGACGACCGGTAAAACCGTTTGTCTTTCAATCACCCACGTGGGTATAACCAATGAGGAGATGGCAAGTGGGTACCTGCTTCTATAAACCAATGATGAGATGGGAGAGGCAGAACTTGCAGCGCGATCTGCGTCAGAAATGGGAAAGACTTATAGTTTAGCTCTTGGCAACGCAGATGCTCGTTGGCGCGTGTGAGCAGTGTGGGTGCAGTAATTGACTAATTGACTAACAATCCAAGATTAATTCTGATCTTAACTCCACTGTTTTTATTGTATGAAAAACTGATGATGGTGTTGTGCACTTTGTATGCATTGAGTCAAAGATGGTTCTCTTGTGATTTCTCTATGTGACAAGACTATGTCGGTGAGTAAATAATTAGCCTCTGCCATCCATTATATTGGCGAACGTAGCCACAATCACTATAGCACCAACTGACGAGCTCAGTTCAAGACTATCCTATCAACAAGACCTGAAGGACTGTAGGGAGACACACCTAGCTGTTTTTTCTATGCATCGCCAAGACTGAATGGCAGCTTCGATTAAGGGGGAGGTGTGTGTCCCTTTGTTAACAACAGCTGGTGCGCAATCTCTAATGTTATGGAAGTCTTGAGGTTTTACTCACTTTAGAATACCTCATGATAATCTGCAGACCACACTATTTACCAAGAGTTTTAATCTATAGTTTTTTGTAGCTTTCTATTTACCACCACAAACCAAAGCTGCCAGTAAGACCGCACTCAATGAGCAAACAAGAAAATGTACATCCAGAGGCGGCGCTCCTAGTGGCCAGTTGTGATGGTAGGCAACACACATCCCCCATGCTAACCCTCAACACGGGGGCCCTTTAAGGGTGCATGCTTAGTCCCCTCCTGTACTCCCTGTTCACCCATGACTGCTTGGCCATGCACGATCATTAAGTTTGCTGACAACAAACGGTGGTTGGCTTGATCACCACTGACAATGAGACAGTCTATAGGGAGGAGGTCAGTGACCTGGCAGTGTGGTGCCAGGACAACAACCTCTCCCTCACTGTCAGCAAGACAAAGGAGCTGATCGTGGACTACAGGAAACGGAGGGTCGAGCACGGCTCCATCCACATCGACTCATCTGTAGTGGAGCGGGTTCGAGAGCTTCAAGTTCCTCGTGTCCACATCACTAAGGACCTATCATGCTTCCACACACACCAACACAGTTGTAAAGAAGGCATGACAAATCCTCTTCCCCCTCAGGAGGCTAAAAAGATTCAGCATGGACTTTTAGATCCTCAAAGTTCTACAGCTGCACTATCGAGAGCATCTTGACTGGCTGCATCACCGCTTGGTATTGCAGCTGCTTGGCATTGGACCACAAGGAGCTACAGAGAGTAGTGCGTATGGCCCAGTACATCACTGGGGCAGAGCTCCCTGCCATCCAGGACCTCTATACCAGGCGGTGTCAGAGGATGAGGAAGTCACAGGCTGTTCTCGCTGCTACCGCACGACAACCGATACCGATGCACCAAGTCTAGAACCAACAGAACCCTGAACAACTTCCACCCCCAATCCATAAAACTGCTAAATATTTAGTCCAGGTAGCTATTGGTTAACTGTTTAACTATCTGCATTGACCCTTTTTGCACAAACTATTTTGACTCGTCACATACTCTGCTGCTACTGTTTATTATCTGTTCTGTTGCCTAGTCACTCTACCTATATGTATGTACCTCAATTACCTCGTACCCCTGCACATGGACTCAATACTGATACCCTGTGTATATAGCCATATTATCTTTACTCATTGTGTATTTATTCTATTATTTCTCCTTTTTCTCTGCATTGTTTGGAAGGGCCTGTGAGTAAGCCTTTCACTGTTAGTTTGTTGTTTACAAAGTGTGACAAATAACATTTTATTTTATTTTGTTGCTACACTCTTAGAAAAAAAGGTGCCATCTATGACCTAAAGGGGTTCTTCAGCTGTCCCCATAGGATAATTGTTCTCCTATGGGAACAGGCGAAGAACCCTTATTTCGAAGAGTTCATTGCCTCCACTATCCATCTCATCAGATATACTCCACTGTTCATCTCATCAGATATCTCTGATACTACAGTATGTGGTGAGTGATCCAGCACTATGTCCCAGCATGCATTGCTGTCGGCGGGGACCAAGTCATGGCGCTCCCTGGCCTGCTCACGATCAGAGCTCCGTTTGGACCTCACACTAGGCTGCGGACAGAGCTTCCGGTGAGTTCCTTTGACCACTGCTTCGCTGATTCTATAGAGCAATGGCAGGCCACGTCTTACATAACCTAGGGTTCTGCCAAAGGCATTAGCAAGTATTGAAATGATCTCTAATTCACTCACTACCTCTCAAACCATTTATCCTAACCCTCTGTCGTCCCTCCCCATTTTCCCTGCCAGCTGGCGAGAGACAGGAGATGGCCACTGGACCGGAGTGATGGGGGGACGAGTGTGGACTCTCACCCAGACAGACGACACACTATGGTACCACACATACAATAGCCCCAACACCATAGGAGGGGATGGGAGGAAGCGGAGGGCAGGTTCCTTGCTCCAGGGGTCAAAGGGGTCAGGGAAAAGATCCAAGGGAGTGATAGAGGTGAAGGAGGAAGAAGAGGGGGAGCCAGTGGCTGTGACCCCAGACAGGAAGGAGGAAGAGCTGCTGAATGATTATTTCCAGCTGAAGGTGAAGCTGGGGGATCTGTACAGAGATTGGGGAGCAGCCGACCCACACTTTAACAGCATTGCCAAGATCTTCACAGGTAAGTTGGTTCGTGTTGTAATACTGTTTATCTATTATGTCTCTTGTGTGTGTGCGTGCATGTGCGTTTCATACTTTACAGTGTGTGTGTTCTGTCTCTTCCCCAGGTGTGCGTATGCTGCGTCAGGACCCCACAGAGTGCCTGTTCTCCTTCATCTGCACCTCTAACAACCACATCTCTCGTATCCAGGGCATGGTGGAGAGGCTGTGCCAGTCCTTGGGCACCCCTCTGTGTCAGCTGGACCAGACCAGCTACCACGACTTCCCCTCCCTGCATGCACTCGCAGGTTCCACCTCCACTACCACCAACACTACTCTGTCTGATTGTCTGACATCTGTCTATCTCTCTCTTTCAAATCCTTTGTTTTTTCAAATGTTTTGGGCTCTGACATGTCCTCTGATATGATTGACAGACAACAGTGTGGAGGCTTGTCTGAGGGACCTGGGGTTTGGATACAGGGCCAGGTTCCTGCAGCAGAGTGCAAGACAGATCCTGGACTCTCACGGTGGGCCCCATTGGCTCCAGGGGCTCCGCAGTGCCCCCTACCTGCAGGCACGTGACGCACTGCGCACCCTGCCCGGGGTAGGCCCCAAGGTATGCCTCAACCCTTCAGGACAATTAAGGGTGCATAACATAGTAAATGTAGGCATAACATAGTAAAACTCAAATTTGTATGATATGTTACGTCTGGTATGGATAGCGAACGTCTAGCAACCCAAAGGTTGCAAGTTTGAATCTGATCATGGACAACTCTAGAATTTGATCTAATTAGCAACTTTTCAACAGCTTACTACTTTTTAGCTAATTTGCACCGACAGTACACAGCATGTTAGCTAAACCTTCCCCTAACCTTAACCCTTTAACCTAACTCTTAAACTTAACCCTAACCCTTAGCCTAGCTAACTTTAGCCAGCTCGCTGACGCTAACCACCTAGCTAGAATTCGTAACATATCATACATTTTCCAAATTCACAACATATTGTCCGTTTTGCAAATTTGTAACATAATATCATTTGTAATTTGTAACATGTACGAAATGACTGATTCACATCCACAAATTAATACAATCCATACGAAACTTAACGTATCATACTAAATGAAGTGTCTCGGATTTACGTACAGAATAATACTAAATGCTCTGAGACCAGGTTGACTATACATGTATTCTTCACAAGCATAGAAAGTGTTACCTGGGTTCGCCTTGTAGGTGGCAGACTGTGTGTGTCTGATGTCTCTGGAAAAGGCCTGTGTTGTGCCTGTGGATACACACGTGTGGCAAATCGCAAAACGAGACTACAGTTGTGCGGCGGGCAACGGGCAGAAGAGCCTCACAGACAAGGTCCACCGTCAAATAGGTGAGGATTCACGATACAAGGATGTGTTTAACAGGCTTTAACAGTGTCCTTCTGAATATTACCAATCACTAATTGACTGATTTTGTTTCTGCACAGGGGACTTCTTCAGGCAGCTGTGGGGTCCTTATGCTGGTTGGGCACACTCGGTGAGAAAAATAACTGGTGGTCAGAATCCATCCACTCATCTGTTCACTTCCTCTCTCTGCTCTCTCTCACTCTCTTTCTCTAATCTATCCATCCAAGTTGAGACACCGGTATCTTGAACTTTCAATAAATCATGCATTAATGTCAATGGAGCTTGACTGTCACTCTCTCAGGTGTTGTTCTGTTCCGACCTGAAGAAGTTCCAGAAGCTGAAAGAAACACACTCTCTGAAACAGGAGGAGGAGGAGAAGGTCAAGATAAAGGCAGAGGGAGAGGGAATAAACAAGACAATTTAAAAAAATGTGTAATAGAAAGGTGAACATGTCTGTGAAGGAGGAGGTGGAGTGAGGTCAGTAGAAGTTATGTGTTGGTGATTTATGTTATTTCAGGAAGCTAACCTGAATGTATGTCATTCTTTGCACACCTCTCTGGAGCAACTAGGCTATGAGTCTGACTGTTTTACCTGTTCTCTTCAGGTTCATGACATGATTAACTGCAAACCAAGGTCGCTGTCAGTGGAGATTGTTCCTGATCACTTTGTAGAATGATGTAAGACAGAGCTATAAATGTGATACATGCTATAAAATAGAGTTCACTCTGAACCAGACTTCTCACATTATCTGTCATACATTTATGTTCAGCTCTAAACTGAAGGCTGGTGTTTAATTTTACTGCGATTTCTGTCTGTGAATGAAGCCCTATAGGTATGTGTCATTTTCCACTGCCGTCTCTACATATGAACTACAAACATAGAAACCGTGTGTTTATCATATCTTTTCTAGATTAATGGACCACTACACAGACTCTGTAACAGTTCATTTTTATACTGAAATTAACAGGTTTTGGACTACTTTCCTTTGTCAGTGTTGTTTGGAGATTATGCACACATTTTGAATAAGTCTATTTGTGGATAATCCCACTTCTTTGATCCCCTATATTTGTCTTTCCATCAGTGTAGTATGCTTAGACCATAGAGTTAGAGGACTCTAGTTGGATAAATGGGACATATATTATATCCCTATTATTCTCTATGACCCAGACAGAAAAGGTGCAGAGCGTCAGAGGTGGCCTCTAGATGGCAATAAGATATGGGAAGATTCTGCATCATAGTATCATGTGATTTTTCCAGGTCAGTCACTGTTAAAAGATTATTCTACTTTATACTTCATTGTTTGCTGAGCTTATATTAAGTATTCAATGGCCCTCAGGGTAGCCTATGTGCCAATGCATTTAGCGGTGTTGACGTGTGCAGGCTCGTATGTCCAAAAATGTTGTCCATTACTGGTGCAATACACACTCAATCTCTCTTGACGATTCTATATGTTTACTGTGCATATCTGTGAGTCTGTCCAAAATAAGCAGTATATCCGGCCAGCTGTGAAATGCCATGGTGTCTGTACATGTATCTATAGGCATTAGTCAGGTGCGTCAGCATGTCTGTTTATAGTTGGGATTGCAGTTATCTGCCCTCAGTGCTATGAGCTATAAGTGTGTATGTCACTCTGGGCTGTCACTGGTGTCTAGGATAGTGTGGGCTATATGGGAGTCACTGGGAGAGTTTGACTGTAATATAACCTGTATGTAACGTAGATCTTTTTTTAGCCAACTCCTCTGTCATGTTTGTTGTCAGACCATTTGCAGTTAGCTACAGCACAAACAGACCTGGCTAGAGTGTATGGATTTGAGTGTGTCACTCAAAAATCAAGACATTCATAGATCAAGACACTGTAATTGAAGTACATAACATTCGTCATCTATACTGAATGGATATGTGTGTTCATTAATGGGTAGCCTAAGCTACTTATGTAAGCATACATATGTACTTGCATATGTGTGTATGTCTGCATACATAGGTTATTTGTGTGTGTGTGTGTGTGTGTGTGTGTGTGTGTGTGTGTGTGTGTGTGTGTGTGTGTGTGTGTGTGTGTGTGTAAGCGATGTGTGTATAAGGGGTGTTTGTGGTGTGTGTGTGTAAGGGGTGTTTGTGGTGTGTGTGTGTATAAAGGGTGTGTGTGTATATAAGGGGTGTGTGTGTGGTGTGTTTAAGGGGTGTGTGCAGCCATGTGTGTGTTAATGTGTGAGTGAGTCAGCTTTCATCTCCAGTCCAGTTGAGTTGGGCAGGAGCCGGGGTCCAGCTTTAGGGCACAGAGAGAGAGAGAGAGCACACAGATATAAATAGGAGTGGAAGAACAGGAGGGAAAAAACAGCGGGATGGATAGAGGAGAAAAGGGGGGATTGGCGTAGGTCCACTAAATAGGCGATATCTGCAACGTGAACACAAACACATTTGCCCGCTATGACCAAAATAGCCCTACAACCCTGTATGTTGCGTAAGTGATATGTCCCAGTGTGTGTCTTGTCTGTCTATAGTGTGTATGCTGAAAGGAGAAGATGCTGGTCCCCTGAAGCTGTTGTGTTACTCTCCTCAGCCACCAGGGGGCACACTCCCAGAGCCCCAGCACAAAGAGGGGCTTGTGTCCACTGCCAGATGTGCAGCAGTAGGGGTGTGTTTGCTTCCCTGCGCAGAAACATGTGAGGTTTGTGAGAGAAGGTTGTGTGTGTGGAGATGTGTTACAGAGAAAGAGTATGGTGTGTGTGTGTGTGTGTGTGTGTGTGTGTGTGTGTGTGTGTGTGTGTGTGTGTGTGTGTGTGTGTGTGTGTGTGTGTGTGTGTGTGTGTGTGTGTGTGTGTGTGTGTGTGTGTGTGTGTGTGTGTGTGTGTGTGTGTGTGCAAGACGTGTGTGTGTGTGTGTACACGCATGTACTTGAATGCATGCGTGTGTGAGAGAGAGACCGAGTGTCTTAGTATGCAAGAAATGTATGTGTGTTGATTTATCTGTATGAGTATGCCTCCATGTTGTCTGTCTGTCTGTCTCCTACTGTTCCTCTCCCCTCTGTCTAATAATACAAGACACATGATAGCTATTCTATTAAACAATAACAGCTGCAATATTTGTTTTATCCTCTGTTAAATAGACACTGAGATGTGTATAGTATCATACTGTACAGAGACTGGAATGGGGTACACCCCTCTTGTCCTTCCAGATCTGATGAAACCCAATGCTGGTGGAGGGAGAGGGGGAAACTGAGGGAGAGGGAGAGCAACCCCTATACAGATCTCTCTTTTTGGGGCCCAGAGTGGGGGATTATCCCTGAGTGTCTAGACAACCAGAGAGAGGCCGGAGCCAGTGGAGGTATTTTGGTGCTAAGCTCCCCACTGACTCCTCTGTGGTTATACATTAGCATATGAGAAGCCTGAGCTAGGGCTAATAAGCAAGGGTTTATCACATCAATGAAATTAATATGGGTCCTAATCTGATTGCTTTTATCCTGCTGCTGCAGTGTTATTTACATGCCTTTTTTTGGAAGGAAAGATCTGTTCTGATTTAGAGGTAGATGTGTTTGGCTTCCTGGCAGGACAACGTTTTTTCCATTGGGTTTCAGTCTAGAAGTCCTAATGGTATGCATCTACCTCATTGTTCCAGGAAGGTGTGTGATCTACTGCCTGCCTGACTGTTTGTGTCTGACTACTGGTATGTTTGCTAACATGAGGCTGTGAATTTCTGTGTGACAGTTTGTCTCTGTGTTTTCAGACCGACAAACTCCCTCTCTCAGCTCAAGGACATTTCACAAAGAACACATATGGCTTCAAGTGTGCCGGAAAGCAAACCATGTTTGGTTCTAGACCTCCTGAAGCATGTACTGTACCCCTCTAACTATCTGTCTGTCATGTTCTCTATCTCTCCCTGTGTCTATAATATGGCTTAGGTTATCCTTCTGTCTCTCCCAGTAGTCCTCTCGTTCTCTGTCAATCCTTCTCTTCTCTCTCTCTCTTTCTCTCTCTCTCTCTCTGTCTCTCTCTCTCTCTACCTCTCTCTCTCTCTCTCTCTCAATTCAATTCAATTCAGGGGGCTTTATTGGCATGGGAAATATATGTTAACATTGCCAAAGCAAGTGAGGTAGATAATATACAAAAGTGAAATCTCTCTCTCTCCCGCTACCTCTCTCTGATATACATTTCCATGTGAGACACATGGACACTGAGTGAACAACCCCCCCCCCCCCCATTTCACCCCCATTCAGAACAGTCTAAATTTGTTGGGGCATGGACTCTACACGGTGTTGAAAGTGTTCCACAGGGATGCTGGCCCATGTTGACTTCATTGCTTCCCACAGTTGTGTCAAGTTGGCTGGATGTCCTTTGGGTGGTGGACCATTCTTGATACACATGGGAAACTGTTGAGCATGAAAAACCCAGCAGCTTTGCAGTTCTTGACACAAACCGGTGCGCCTGGCACCTACTGCCATACCTCGTTCAAAGGCACTTAAATATTTTTGCCTTGCCTATTCACCCTCTGAATTGCGCACATACACAAACTATGTCTCAATTGTTTCAAGGCTTTAAAATCCTTCTTTAACCTGTCTCTCCTCCTTCATCTACACTGATTTGAAGTGGATTTAACAAGCGACATCAATAAGGGATCATAGCTTTCACCTGCATTCACCTGGTCAGTCTATGTAATAGAAAGCCCAGGTGTTCTTAAAATGTTTCACACTCAGTGTAGATATTCTCTCGTTTATCGCACAGGCAGACAGATGGACTCCTGTGTTGGGCTGGTGACTCATTGGGGCCTTTTGGGTGATTTTAGGCTGTCAGCTGAAACAGGCCCAGTGATAGGACCAGATTACTGTAATCTTGTTAGCCAGGGAACGTAGCTGGGTAATTCCCCGGTCATACGCTAAACACACAGCAACACAGTCTCCCATTCACACTATACACATTCCTGTGGTCATTCCTATAGCGTAGCCTTTATGTGCTGTGGTCATTCCTATAGGGTTGCCTTTATGTGCTGTGGGCATTCCTATAGGGTTGCCTTTATGTGCTGTGGTCATTCCTATAGCGTAGCCTTTATGTGCTGTGGGCATTCCTATAGGGTTGCCTTTATGTGCTGTGGTCATTCCTATAGCGTAGCCTTTATGTGCTGTGGTCATTCCTATAGCGTAGCCTTTATGTGCTGTGGTCATTCCTATAGCGTAGCCTTTATGTGCTGTGGTCATTCCTATAGCGTAGCCTTTATGTGCTGTGGTCATTCCTATAGCTGTTCCTGTAGGAGTCATTCAAATTAAATCATACATTAAAACACATACTGTACACATACTGTACACTTTCAAGTAGCTTGCTTGCAGAAATCTTATCAGAAACACACACAGTCATTGTCTCACAGACACATTCATAAATGCAACTCTTGTGTTTGATTGGAGAGAAAAAATGCTGTGGATATAATAAATAGTAACTATTCCAAAGTATTTTATAACAGCCTAAATGATGCGTGCGATTGCCTCGTCTGTCCGGGCAGCTGTGAAGCTATGAGAAATCTTTTGTACCTGCTTGACTTGATGTAGGATTTGTCTGAGTTTGTTTGTTTCCTGTCTCTCTGTGCGTTTTGAATGTCATTTGCACTCTTCACCCCAAGCCTCTCTGTTGCTGGCTCAGTACTAATGTAATGGTCCTAGGAAAATCCTTAGAGCTAAACAGGGTATTTTAGGTCCTTGTTCTCGGAGCAGTAATATGAGAGAGAGAGAGAGAGAGAGAGAGAGAGAGAGAGAGAGAGAGAGAGAGAGAGAGAGAGAGAGAGAGAGAGAGAGAGAGAGAGAGAGAGAGAGAGAGAGAGAGAGAGAGAGAGAGAGAGAGAGAGAGAGAGAGAGAGAGAGAGAGAGAGAGAGAGAGAGAGAGAGAGAGAGAGAGAGAGAGAGCATATCACTTAGACATGGGAGTCAATTGATTATCTGTGACTTCCTTCTGAAGTCTTCATCATTGTGTGTATGGGTTGCTTGTTTACAGTCTATGTGGCAGTGGAACACTGCCTGGCATTGTGGATAGTACATGTGCACAGGCCTTGTATCCGGGGTGCAGCAGGACAGATAATGTAGTTCAGCCTGGAGGACTAGAGGAAGGGTGAGGGTCTACTCTTATCACTGTTAAAAAAAACCTGCACTGAATAGAACACTGTTGACACAGAGTCCATGGACAGCTTAGGTAAACACTGATAAACACATGACTACAGGTGTGTGTGTGTCATCTGTAACTCCCCTGCTCCTTTAAGCAGTCGCTAGGTTCTCCCTGAATCACCTGGACACACCCATCCTCGGAAGGTTTGGGAGGGGGGGGCTATGAGAGGGTGGCATGGAGCCAGGGTGCAGAGCTTGGCACAGGGAAATACCAACAGCCCTGCCTGCCTCTCTCCCCTCCATGACTGAAAGAAAGGGGAGGAGGAGGGTAGAGTTTCACTATGAGAACGCAGTTTGTTCAAACCCCTTTGTCTCTCCTGGCCTGCACCATTCTCAACCTGCCTTATTTGGAAGTTAGACATTATCTCAGGTTGGGGTTCTCTTCATATACAAACAAGCCTTTCTCCTGGTAGCTGGAACAGTTAGGTGTCAAGCCAGCTTTCACATGATGTTTTATGACTTCCTAACTACTGGGGTGGCAGCAGCAGCTCATAACTACTTCATTTACTGCAACAACCTCTCTGAACTGAAGGTCAGAATCTGACAATCCTAGAGGTTAAATAGCTGGCTACAGAACTATTTTATCACACTGTGTCAATATTATCACCCTCATCATGCAGTCTTACAGTCGCATTACCAGATGCTGATAGCATAAAATACGTACAAACAGAATGTAATTATGAATAATAATAAAAAAGGTTGAAAGATAGCAAAACAAAGACCTGGCATTTTATCGTTTCTTTGAGAGAGAGCGCACAAGAAGGGGGGAGAGAGTGAAAATCAATATTCTGACTATGAGTGGAATAAAAACGTCGGTATTCATCCCATCATGTAAGGCTGGAATCTAAATTTCGGCTAATTTGTTGGTGGGCCCGGGGTCTCGGTGCTTGAGCAGATCAGTTGTGTAATAGTAACCGCTTCGGGCGGTTGGAGGTAATCGTGTTGATCCGCATGTGAGCCAGAGAGAGAGAGGGAAGGGAGGGAGAGAGAGAGAGATGGAGCAATTTTAAAGGGGCGTGAGTTCCCGTGCTTGCTCCTGCTGGTTTGGTTTATCGTAGAGAGAACTGGCTGAGGTAGTCTTAAATCAATATCGACAGAAGACTGACTTTCCGTATTTTAGCCTATAGTTTGCGGCTCACCAGAGGTGGAAGCGCGAGACCGGAGGCTGTGGATACGCATCAGTGTGGATACGCATCCGTGCCCGCTGCTATATGCCCGAGTCATAATCGGATGCAGACGACGTCATATCTGAGGACAGGACATATGAGCACAGGTAGGTTTTGAATGAAGAAAGGCGAGTATGGGAATAGCCTACATTAAAACTGTATGAACGAAGACGATGCGATAGGCCTGCAGGCTATGAATGTGCGCTTAAATATATCATATTCATATAGCGTTTTTATTATAAATGTATTATACATTTTGGCCTATGGTGCGCAATGTATGCCATATCCTGTCAATATGAATGAATAAAGTCGAACTTTAAATATTTATGTGGCTGCTGCATGCAGTCGTTTTTATATTGTTGGTAATCTGTGAAAGAGGCAAAAAGCAGGCGGGGACCGTGGGGACACAGGCTGCTGCGGAAATTCTAAACCAGTTGCGAAGATTGGCAGCATCGTCAAGTCTGTAGCCTGTCGTATGGAAAGAACGGGTAGGAAAGACGAGCCTCTCTTCCCAATGATGCGATGATACCAGATAGGCTACAACACCAGACTATTCTCCTCACGACGACCTACTCATGTTTAATTACATGACATACCCAGATCCCCAATTTACAATCGGAAAGAGGAGAAGGGTTCGGTTTGGACACGCAATAAAGGGATTATTGAGATCTCGATTCTGGTCGTGGACTACGATTATTCAAATAGTTTAGTGTTCGTTGAAAGAGCAAGCAACACGTTCATGGGCACACAACACACCCCATTAGTGCTTCTGTGTGTTTAGCCTGCTCATTTGAAAGTGCGCCTGAGGTCTGTCCTCAAACTGGCACGCGTGTTGTGTTTGTGAGTGTGTTTACAAGGGTTGCCCAACCAAGGCCCGAGGCAGATGGTAGGCGTATGGGGCCGTTGGAGAATCTAGATTCACCTGTTTCTCATCAGGACTTCAACGATAGCCGCGGTTGAATCCAGCTGAGCGAGGGATAAAGGGAGAGAGGGGGGTGCCACTGCGAATCTGGATCGTAACGGGCGGCAAACTGCTCCAAAGAGCTACTGGCTTGAACACAGAGCCCTGCCAGACCACTTGGATTGCAAAGAGAAACAAAAACACGTCGATCCACCGACTAGAATAACAGAATGTCAACCCCAAGAATAGCATTTTTCTCCGGGAGGATTTACTGCCTGCTTTGATACCTACTCTTATCTTAGAGAAAGAGGCGTGCAGACCATACACTCCAGACCACCTTGAAGGTATGGGATATCAAAGCAAACTTTTATGGTTTAATCTGTAAAGAGTTTATCGTTCTGTCATATGTTAGGCCAGAGTGGGGTGTGAAGCTGGCAGGATAGTGGGAGGGAAATCCTCTTCAGATAGTAAAGTGCACAGGGCAGACAGATCACCCATCAACAGCAGGACAGATAGTTCACATATGGGCAATTCCACGGTAAAATAATGATGTTGAGACTTTAAAATGGATGTCAAACAAAAACTAACGATTGAAAATTTAACCAAGCCATACAACTGTTACTGTTGAATTGTCCATATCTGACTGACAAAACCTTCAAGAACAAAAAGGCTACCCGACAGAAAACATCACTCACAACCAACCCCAAAACCTACTGACCAAGCACCATGACACACCACAGACAGAACACAGAGCAGACAGAACAGAGCACAGACAGAACACAGAGCAGGCAGAACATAGAGCAGACAGAACAGAGAACAAAACCTAGAACCAAAAACAAAAGACTGCAAAATGTGTAGATCACAGAACTTGTGATCTGGCATTATGCTGTGGATAGTGTAACATTCTACAGGGAAAGTGATCCATATGGATGACTCATCAATCAATCAAATGTATTTAGAAAGCCCTTTTTACATCAGCAAATGTCTCCAAGTGCTTATATAGAAACCCAGCCTAAAACTCCAAAGAGCAAGCAATGCAGATGTAGAAGCACCGTGGTTAGGAAAAACTCTAGAAAGGCAGGAATTTATGAAGAAACCTAGAGAGGAACCAGGCTCTGAGGGGTGGCCAGTCCTCTTCAGGCTGTGCCGAGTGGAGATTATAAGAGTACTTTGGATGGGCAGCCTCCTCACTATTCCACTACTCTCAGCTTTTATCATCAGTTAAGAGTCTGCCAATCAGGGTGTGTTTTCTGTGTGTGTCTCTGCTCTGTCTGTATTTACATCTGAACTATAGTGTTGGTATTCACAAATGTGTTTTTGGGGTTTCATGATCCTCTATGCTTTGCTCATTAGTGTTACAAAGGCAACCCGTATTTGACCTTTGTGTGTCTGTACGTGTGTTCATGCGTGAGTGGGTGTCTAACTGCAGTTAAAATACCTCCCTGTCAGAGTCAATCTTGGCCTTTGAACTGTGGCCTGTCTCAGAAGAGGCAGAACATCAGAGAAGATGTCTGCCTCCGATGTAGTTGGGTGTCCACCTCATCCAGAGGTCAAAACATGAAGGCAGGAGTCAGATGATTGGTTCTGGAGCCACAATAACAAGCCCAACCCAGTGGACCAATGGACACGTCTCTAAGGCTTTTCATGTGACCCTTCTGTGTGGTCCAAGTCACATTGGACAGGGTTATAGCCCCTGACAGAGGGTCAGGGTCAACGACCTTTAGTGCATGGCTGAATAGAGGTTTCATGATGGTGTGTTTATAGGTTTAATGGAGTTCCTTTCACCAGGTATTTATGAACTCATTTTGGAGATAACTTATCATGCCAGTTATCACAAATACTGCATGTTGTGCTTATCATTGGATCCTTTAAACGCTTAATGTATTTATAACTATAGGTTTTCTCATCAAGGTATTGAGACAGAGATAATGCGCTACAGGTAATCAGAGTTGTTGGGAATAAATTAGTAAGTTAGTGTGTATGTGTGTGTGTCAGAGGAGGGATGGTCTGGCTTGATAGTGAGTGGTTTGTTTACATTTCTGCAAGATGGTGGAATCTTAAGGATCATATAGACCCCCTCTAACCTATTTTACCCCATACATACATACATACATACATACATACCACAAACACACACACTCACCTCTCCCTTCTCCCCTAAATTTTATCTAAATATCAAATAATTTTTGGGTAACAATAAAGTACATTACTATAATTGTTTCAATTAAAATGGTCAAAAATAAACAAAAATAACTAAATGCAATTTATCAAGCAAGAATTTTGCTAGGACTGTCTGGGAGTGGTCTGAGAAAGGGGTCTAATTGGAGGAGCTGAATGGGAGAGATGTGTAACCTGAAAACTAGCTGTTATTGGCAGAGGGGAGGTCTAACTCTTTGTTATTGGCCTATTAACCTAAATCCAAAAACTCCACTGAGCCAAACAAGCTAACATTTCAAGCAGTCTTACACTAAATGTGCATTATCATAATTTTCACAATTTCACAGTATTATTCCAACCTCATAATGTGGAATTATATATAAAACACAGGAAAAATCTAGTTTTTGACTGCACTGCCGCTTTAACTGTTCTGTTGGACTTTGGAACCGCTCAGTGTCCCTCCATGGCATATCTCTCTAGAGTGCTCTATTTCTGTCTCTCTTTCTCTATCTGTTTCTGAGCTATAAACCTCCCCTATTATTCTCACTCTCTCAACCTCTCTCTCCGCATGTATGCTATCAGTTCGTTGATCATTATTTCTCTCTTACCTCTCCTCTCTCTCTGCCCCTCTGTTTCCCACTCTCGTTCTCCAGATTTAACTTTATTTTTCTGTCTTTCTTCCATTCTTTCTGTCATTCTCCACTTCCGGCCTTCCTGTTCTAAGGTTCTAACGTAATTCAGTCTGACTCTTTAATCCTGTTTATTAGAGGGCCACCTTGACATTCGAGACCCCACAGTCACTCCCATTCACTCACTCTCTCACTCACTCACTCACTCACTCACTCACTCACTCACTCACTCACACGCTCACACACACACATGCAGACACACATGCATGAAGGCCAGTATGTCACCGTTCAGACTGGTGCTTGCTGGGGAGAACTCAGCGATCCCTCTGTCCACAAACAGGATAGTGTCTGTTTCTGGAAATATTCACTCAAATTAAGATGCTCAGACTCTCTGGAATCTGGCATAAATGTGTGTGTGTGTGTGTGCAAGAAATATAGAGAAAGAGTTTGTTTGTGTGAGTGTGTGTGTGCGCGTGTGTGTGTGTGTGTATGTATGTCAGTCTGGGCAATGTGTAGGTCAAAAGTGGCTATGAAATGTGGTCATTTCAGTTGAATCTGGAACAGAGATTTCTTTCAGAATTGTAGAGGTATTTTGGCTTGCTATGATTATGTGGCTTGGTTTAGGTTCAGTTTAGTTTGAGCTTAAGGAATTAACTTTACAGTTCCTGATATTTGTCTGTGGTTTTTGGAAGCCATTCTTTTTTGGAAATAAGGGTTTGCTTTGCACCTGTTTAATTTTTGCATCTGATATTAGTAGAATCAATAGTATTATCATTAGCAGTCCAGTTACGGTAATAGAAGTGTTACAAACAGAGAGAAGTGTAACTTTACTTGTAGTAGTAGTAGTGGTGTCATGCAATACATATCTGTATGTATGGCAATCCGCAGCTTGTTGCATGTTGTTCTACTATATTATATTGTCCTCAGGCCTTCCTGTAGATGGATAAAGACGTTATTGTGAGAGTGACGGCATACCCCCCTCCTCCATTCCATTGCCCGCACTTAGTGTTCTTCTGCCTCAAGGGGCAGATCTCAGGATATAAATACCCTCCTCCTCCCTGCACCCATTTGCCCTCTACAGATATTCACAGAAAGACACAAGACACTCACAGATGCTGTAGTATTGTGTGTGTGTGAGTGAGAGACAGACAGACAGAGAGAGAGAGAGAGAGAGAGAGAGAGAAAGAGACAGAGAGAGAGATAGAGAGAGATTAATGTTGACAGTGATTCAGATAAAGCAGCAGGGTGCTTCTCCTCTCTATGAATCCCATTTGGCTAAGGACCCTCAGTGTCTTAAATCAGGACCACCACCTACGCACACACACTCACACTGGATGAACTGTGATTGCAGTAGTAAGACTACCATCGAGGGGAAATGTTTTTTTGTAGGCCCATTTTTCATCTGTCAGTTTGTTTAAAGTCAACTGGCAGGTTGCTAGTTTTACCCTGTGATAAGGTGAGATGGCTCAGTTCCACTGTGTTCCAGGCTGCCCAGAGTGACATCTTGACACACACCTCATCACAACTTTAGAGACTGTACACACTTCTAGCCCCCTCACAGTTTCTCTATCCCCTCCTGTCTCTGTTACTTTATTTTTCACTCAATCACATACACACAGACTAATTTGCTATGGTCAAGACATACCAGCATCACTGAGTCAGTTTCCCCTGAAACCGTGTCTCTCTGCCGCCCACATTCTCTGCTTCATCATATCCCTAATGCTCACCTCACCCTCTCCCTCTCTCTGTCTATCGTTTATTTTCCTTTCTTTCTCCATACTTTCCACTCCCCCTCTCTGTACCTTCCACTGTCTGCTTCGTTATATAGCTACCATCACCTTTTTCCATGCATCTCTCCCAACCCTCCTCCCTCTCTCATTTTCTTCTTCTGTTTATCTCTCTATCTTCACTGCCCTATATCTCCTCCCGCAGGAGTACAATACAACCATGTTGAAATAACACCGCCAGAATGAGGGAAGGGGGGGGGGGGTAAAACAAAGTGATTCATCAGAGGTGGATTGGCCAACAGAAGGCTGGAGTCTGGGAGAAAGAGATGGTTGAGTGGGAGAAAGAAAATAAACAGCAAAACTACTGTGACGAGGTGGAGATGGAGACTTATACCTCTTACTTACGCTCTCTTTCTCTGTGCTTCTCTCTCACTATCCTGCCCTAAATCCATAAATTTCTCTGTCTTTCTTAGTCTGTTTTCTCAGCTTTCTTTAACATCTATATGGGAGTATTTGAGCATCACAAGCTATTAGCAAGATCTCAGTTACAGGGACAATCTGTGATTGCTACATGTGTTTTGTGACTTTTCAATTCATGAAATATAGCCATTGATTTTATAACGTGTGCCCTGGGAGTTGGGAAGCATGTTCAGGGAGTAAATCATTTAATAAATGAATGAAAAATAATATAAAACAAGAAACACGAACAACGCACAGACATGAAACTGGAACAGAAACAATAACACCTGGGGAAGGAACCAAAGGGAGTGACAATAATAGGGCAGGTATTCAAGGAGGTGATGGAGTCCAGGTGAGTGTCATGAGGCGCTGGTGCGCGGGAAGATTGTGACAGGTGTGCGCAATAATCAGCAGCCTGGTGACCTAGAGGCCGGAGTGGCAGCACACGTAACAGATTCTTGTAGAATATAACTTATAAATGCCTCATGAGCTTAGTTCAACTGTCATACCCCATCAGAACCAGAATTATGAACTTGTTTTACTCTTTGTTAAATAATGTAATTGTAAACAAACACCATGTGGTCAAAATTATAATTTTGATATCATGAATGATTAGTCCTTGCATTTAAATGTTTTTATTTAAAAAAAGTAACCTTTAATTAACTAGGCAAGTCCGTTAAGAACAAATGATTATATACAATGATGGCCTACCCCAGCCAAACCCTAACCCGGACGACGCTGGGCCAATTGTGCGCTGCCCTATGGCCAGTTGTGATACAGCCTGGAATTTAACCAAAGTCTGTAGTGACGCTTCTAGCACTGACATGCAGTGCCTTAGACCGCTGTGCCACTCAGGAGCCCATAGCTCGGTCTTTGAATTTGAGGGTGTTTACATTTCTCCAGCCCTATCCCTCAGCTGTTTACTGAAACAGTGTCAGGATGACTTTGTTATTGTTTGAACTGCAGATTGACCCTTTTAAGATTTAAATTCCTCACATGTACCCATAGATTTTCTCACACATGCTCACTCTCCCATGATGGTGTACACACCTGCACACACACACACACACACACGGTGTCCTTACACATACTTACTCACGTATGTCACTCCCATAAGCACTTCACACACGTGTTGTTCATGTGCAGAACACACACATGTCAGGATTAGCGCACATATGTTTGTTCTTCTACATGATTTAAGAGAATGAGGCATTAGTATAGAAGGGGAATTAATGACTCATAACGAGTAGGATAAGGTTGCCCGAGATACTGATCCGTGTTTTGTTTTCTTCTCTAAGGGTTAACGTTAGGATTTGGTGAGGGTAAGCTGGTCCTAGATCTGTGCCATGGGTAGCTTCTCCCTAGTCTGAGTTACAGTAACTGGTTGCGTGGGTAGGGGATGGGATTTTGAGTTAGCGGATGCCAGAATGAAGGAGGGGGAGTGTTTTTGATAAGACCTGTGGGGTGAGCTATTCTGATCCAGGAGAGCAGCAGGGTGGGCATGCTTTTGTTTCAGCCCAGCTCTAATTTAATACACCTGCTTAAACCCAGCCATTAGTTTGATCAGGTGTGTTGGTGCTGTGTTCCACACCCAGATGCCCTTGATACCAGAGAAGCTCACCCCTGGTCTTATGAAAAACTTCCCCCTCAGTCACTACCTCATCCTCTGACTCAATAGCCCACACCTGGTTTAGACAGACAGACATGATGACTGTATGAGGATTAGACAGACTGTTTTACTATGATTGATAGGATTGTGTGATCATGTACTGTAGGAGCATCCTGTTCACTGTCTTCTACTGCATCACCTTCAGCCAATGTTACTGCTGTTGATTCAGACCTGGAGTGAATGCACAGAGAAAAAAAGAGAAATAATACATCAATTACAACACAAGGAATAAATACACAATGAGTAACGATAACTTGGCTGTATACATGGGGTGCCAGTACCGAGTTGATTTGTTATTTGGATGTGCAGGGGTACGAGGTAATTGAGACAGATATGTATATTATACAGTGCTGTGAAAAAGCATTTGCCACCTTTCTGATTTTCTCTTTTTTTTGCATATTTGGGATACTGAATGTTATCAGATCTTAAACCAAAACCTTATATTAGATAAAGGGAACCTGAGTTTACAAATAACAAAATAAATGAATGCTTATTTTATTTATTTAATTAACATCCAATGTTAATGCAACACCCAATTCCCCTGTGTGAAAAAGTCATTACCCCTTACACTCAATAACTTATTGTGCCACCTTTAGCTGCAATGACTGCAACCAAACGCTTCCTGTAGTTGTTGATCGGTCTCTCACATCACTGTGGAGGAATTTTGGCCCACTCTTCAATGTGGAACTACTTTAACTCAGCGATATTTGTGGGTTTTCAAGCATGAACTGCTCGCTTCAAGTCCTGCCACAACATCACAATTGGGATTAGGTCTGGACTTTGACTAGGCCATTCCAAAACTTCAAATGTTTTACTTTTTAACCATTTTCATGTAGACTTGATTGTGTGTTTTGGATCATTGTCTTGCTTCATGACCCTGCTGCACTTCAGCTTCAGCTCACTTACGGATGGCCTGACAGTCTCCTGTAGAATTCTCTGATACAGAGCAGAATTCATGCTTCCTTCTATTAAGGCAAGTCGTTCAGGTCCCGAGGCAGCAAAGCATCCCCAAACCATCACACTACCACCACCATGCTTGACCGTTGGTATAAGGTTCTTATTGTGGAATGCAGTGTTTGGTTTTTGCCTGGCATAATGGGACCCTTGTCGCCCACAAAGTCATATTTTTGACATTTGTCCATAGAACATTCTTCCAAGAGTCTTGATGTTCATCAGGTGCTTCTCTGTGTTTTTTGGCGAACTTGAGTCAACTTTTTGGATGAGATCGGTGCCATTTTGTCGGGTGAAAACCAAACACTGTATTCTGCAAGAGGCTGTCAATGTTGCAGCTGTAGAACTTGTTGAGGATTTGAGGGCCCATGGTGAATCTTTTCAGCCTCCTGAGGGGGAAGAGGCGTTGTTGTGCCTTCTTCACGACTGGGCTGGTGTGTATGGACGATGAAAATTCCTTAGTGATGTGGACACAGAGGAACTTGAAGCTCTCGACCCACTCGATTAGTCGATGTGGATGGGTGCATGCTCGGCCCTCCGTTTCCTGTAGTCCACGATCAGATCCTTTGTCTTGCTGACGTTGAGGGAGAGATTGTTGTCCTGGCAACACACTACCAGGTGACTGACCTCCTTCCTATAGGCTGTCTCATCGTCATCAGTGATCAGGCCAACCACCGTTGTGTTGTCAGCAAACTTAATGATGGTGTTGGAATCATGCGCGGCCACACAGTCGTGGGTGAACCGGGAGTACAGGAGGGGACTAAGCATGGACCCCTGAGGGGCCCCTGTGTTGAGCGTCAGTGTGTCGACCTGTCAGGAATTCCAGGATCCAGTTGCAAAGGGAGTTGTTCAGTCCCTTGGGTCCTGAGCTTAGTGATGAGCTTGGAGAGCACTATGGTGTTGAACGCTGAGCTATAGTCAATGAACAGCACTCTCACGTAGGAGTTCCTCTTGTCCAGGTGGTTCAGTTGAACAGAGGATGGTGTTAGTAATATAGGTATAGAGAAACTGTATAAAGAGGCTGGGAGAAATAAAAAGAGATAGTCCACATAGAAGGAGAAGCCAATGAGAAAGAGAAAAATAAAGATAGAGAGATAGTGCTCATCTGCCTTGGAGGAGTGAAACCATCTGAGCTCCTTTGCTCTGATCATTCTGCAGGCTTTCTGCATTATGCAGCTTAAGGTGTGGGCCAAAGTCCGGTCTGTGTGTGTGTGTGTGTGTGTGTGTGTGTGTGTGTGTGTGTGTGTGTGTGTGTGTGTGTGTGTGTGTGTGTGTGTGTGTGCATGTGTGTGCGTGCGTGTGCGTGCGTGTGCGTGCGTGTGTGTGCGTGCATATGTGTGTGTGTGTGTGTGTGCATGTGTGTGCGTGCGTGTGCGTGCGTGTGTGTGCGTGCATATGTGTGTGTGCATATGTGTGTGTGTGTGTGTGTGCATGTACATGTGGGTCAATGACTCACTGTAACTACACACGACACCACACCCCTCTGTGTGCGTGCTGCTGTCATGCCGCTTGGACCTCTGGGATAATTCTGTGACATGCCCTCTGAGTCAGCACAGCAGAACAGCTATAAACACCCCTCTATATAGGCACACATACACACACACACATGCTATACAAAAACTCCTCAATAAAGAAAGAAAGAGATTCACACAAAGACCATATCTATGAACCCAAGTACGCCAGAGAGATACAAACATATCCCTATACCTCTGATGCTGTATTGGCCCCTCTAGCTTTGCGTTGCATAATATGTACATGTGTGTATGCTGCTTATGTGGTTGCATGTGTTTTTCTCTGAGAGCTCTACCAAGTTAATGTGTAAATGATATATGCAGAGGTAATCATGTGTGCTCTGCGGAAGTGACATTTTATTCCAAAGACAGTGATGTGTATGTTACCAGGCCGTGAACATAATCACTAGCCGGCTACTCATCCCTGCATCTTAGACGCTGCTGCCCTATGTACATAGACATGGAACACTGGTCACTTTAATAATGGAACACTGGTTACTTTAATAATGTTTACATACAGTTGAAGTCGGAAGTTTACATACACCTTAGTCAAATACATTTAAACTTAGTTATTCACAATTCCTGACATTTAATCCTGGTAAAAAATTCCCTGTCTTAGGTCAGTTAGGATCACCACTTTATTTTAAGAATGTGAAATGTCAGAATAATAGTAGAGAGTGATTTATTTCAGCTTTTATTTATTTTATCACATTCCCAGTGGGTCAGAAGTTTACATACACTCAATTGGTATTTTGTAGCATTGCCTTTAAATTGTTTAACTTGGGTCAAACATTTCGGGTAGCCTTCCACAAGGTTTTTGGAGAAAAAGTTGGGTGAATTTAGGCACATTCCTCCTGACAGAGCTGGTGTAACTGAGTCAGGTTTGTAGGCCTCCTTGCTCGCACACGCTTTTTCAGTTCTTTTTTCAGGGTTGAGGTCAGGGCTTTGTGATGGCCACTCCAATACCTTGACTTTGTTGTCCTTAAGCCATTTTGCCACAACTTTGGAAGTATGCTTAGGGTTATTGTCCATTTGGAAGACCCATTTGCGACCAAACTTTAACTTCCTGACTGATGTCTTGAGATGTTGCTTCAATATATCCACATAATTCTCCTTCCTCATGAAGCCATCTACACTGCTCAAAAAAATAAAGGGAACACTTAAACAACACAATGTAACTCCAAGTCAATCACACTTCTGTGAAATCAAACTGTCCACTTGGGAAGCAACACTGATTGACAATAAATTTCACATGCTGTTGTGCAAATGGAATAGACAACAGGTGGAAATTATAGGCAATTAGCAAGACACCCCCAATAAAGGAGTGGTTCTGCAGGTGATAACCACAGACCACTTCTCAGTTCCTATGCTTCCTGGCTGATGTTTTGGTCACTTTTGAATGCTGGCGGTGCTTTCACTCTAGTGGTAGCATGAGACGGAGTCTACAACCCACACAAATGGCTCAGGTAGTGCAGCTCATCCAGGATGGGACATCAATGCGAGCTGTGGAAAGAAGGTTTGCTGTGTCTGTCAGCGTAGTGTCCAGAGCATGGAGGCGCTACCAGGAGACAGGCCAGTACATCAGGAGACGTGGAGGAGGCCGTAGGAGGGCAACAACCCAGCAGCAGGACCGCTACCTCCGCCTTTGTGCAAGGATGAGCAGGAGGAGCACTGCCAGAGCCCTGCAAAATGACCTCCAGCAGGCCACAAATGTGCATGTGTCTGCTCAAATAGTCAGAAACAGACTCCATGAGGGTGTAATGAGGGCCCGACGTCCACAGGTGAGGGTTGTGCGTACAGCCCAACACCGTGCCGGGTGTTTGGCATTTGCCAGAGAACACCAAGATTGGCAAATTCGCCACTGGCGCCCTGTGCTCTTCACAGATGAAAGCAGGTTCACACTGAGAACATGTGACAGTCTGGAGACGCCGTGGAGAACGTTCTGCTGCCTGCAACATCCTCCAGCATGACCGGTTTGGCGGTGGGTCAGTCATGGTGTGGGGTGGCATTTCTTTGGGGGGCCGCACAGCCCTCCATGTGCTCGTCAGAGGTAGCCTGACTGCCATTAGGTACCGAGATGAGATCCTCAGACCCCTTGTGAGACCAGATGCTGGTGCGGTTGGCCCTGGGTTCCTCCTAATGCAAGACAATGCTAGACCTCATGTGGCTGGAGTGTGTCAGCAGTTCCTGCAAGAGGAAGGCATTGATGCTATGGATTCCCCAGATCTGAATCCAATTGAGCACATTTGGGACATCACGTCTCGCTCCATCCACCACAGACTGTCCAGGAGTTGGCGGATGCTTTAGTCCAGATCTGGGAGGAGATCCCTCAGGAGACCATCCGCCACCTCATCAGAAGCATGCCCAGGTCATACAGGCACGTGGAGGCCACACACACTACTGAGCCTCATTTTGACTTGTTTTAAGGACATTACATCAAAGTTGGATCAGCCTGTAGTGTGGTTTTCCACTTTAATTTTGAGTGTGACAATTTTTGTGTGATTTTGTTGTCAGCACATTCAACAATGTAAAGAAAAAGTATTTAATAAGAATATGTCATTTATTCAGATCTAGGATGTGTTATTTTAGTGTTCCCTCCTGCAGCCAAGCACCCCCACAACATGATGCTACCACCCCCGTGCTTCACGGTTGGGATGGTGTTTTTCAGCATGCAAGCCTCCCCCTTTTTCCTCCAAACATGACGATGGTCATTATGGCCAAACAGTTCTATTTTTGTTTCATCAGACAAGAGGACATTTCTCCAAAAAGTGCGATCTTTGTCCCCATGTGCAGTTGCAAACCGTAGTCTGGCTTTTTTGTGGCGGTTTTGGAGCAGTGGCTTCTTCCTTGCTGAGCGGCCTTTCAGGTTATGTCGATATAGGACTTGTTTTACTGTGGATATAGATACTTTTGTACCTGTTTCCTCCTGCATCTTCACAAGGTCCTTTGCTGTTGTTCTGGGATTGATTTGCACTTTTCACACCAAAGTATGTTAATCTCTAGAAGACAGAACGCGTCTCCTTCCTGAGCGGTATGACAGCGTCGTGGTCCCATAGTGTTTATACTTGCGTACCGTTGTTTGTACAGATGAACATTGTACCTACAGGTGTTTGGAAATTGGTCCCAAGGATGAACCAGAGGTCTTGGCTGATTTCTTTTGATTTTCCCATGATGTCAAGCAAAGAGGCACTGAGTTTGAAGGTAGACTTTGAAATACATCCACAGGTACACCTCCAATTGACTCAAATTATGTAAATTAGCCTACCAGTAGCTTCTAAAGACATAATTTTCTGAAGTTTTCCAAGCTGTTTAAAGGCACAGTCAACTTAGTGTATGTAAGCTTCTGACCCACTGGAATTGTGATACGGTGAATTATAAGTGAAATAATCTGTCTGTAAACAATTGTTGGAAAAGTTACTTGTGTCATGCACAAAGTAGATGTCCTAACCGACTTGCCAAAACTATAGTTTGTTAACAAGAACTTTGTGGAGTGGTTGAAAAACGAGTTTTAATGACTCCAATCTATGTGTATGTAAACTTTCGACTTCAACTGTATATATATACCAGACTCAGACATTGCTCGCACTAATATTTCTAAATTCCATTTTCTTACTTTTAGGTTTGTGTGTATTGTTGTGTGTTTATAATGCCAAAGAAGCCTTTGTTTGGAGGATATATTGTTGTTAGGCTTAAGACAAAGTCGAGTGGCGGCAAACCGTGCCAATATATCCTCCAAACACCGGCTTCGAGGGCATTATCACTTTTATACAATGGGCTACCAACATATTGAAATAATGATTTCATCCTTCCACAAGATATAGTCCCGACACAAATCTAGGGTTGCTACCCAAGCCGGCTGGTCGTTCGTTCTACCAGTTTGGTTGCTAGAGACGCGACCCAGTCGTTCAGTCTTTTTGTTCTGTATCTATGGATGCAACCCTAAATGTTCCATTGCCATACTGGCTGGCAATGTTCTTATCCCTTGCTTGCTAGCTAACCATCTACGGCTAACTTACAGTCACGTCAAAAGGTGCAGCCAGAATAACACTAAAGCAGCTGCATTTGCATTTGTTTTTGCAGCTGTTTTCTAGATAAATTTATTTGGATACATCCATAACAATGAGCTATTGAGTCGCGATTTCGCCTGGCATAGAAAATGTGCTCACTCGTCAGGACACTCTGTTATTCAGAGGAGCTAGCCAACAACACAGCTAACACAATCACTTCAAACTGGAGCTGGAAAGACTGCAAACTAGCTGCACTTTGTTTCGTGGTACCTTTTTTCAATGTACATTTCTTTGTATATATCCATAAAAATTATGTGAGCTGATTCATGATTTCGACTGGCTGAGAGACGCTGCCTGACTGCCTGCCTCGTCCCAACCCCCAACACGTTCATTACTATGGGACAGGTGGAGATCAAATTTGAATATTTAAACTGTTGCAAATGTCGGAGGGACAGACAGCAAGGTTTATACAAATCTTAGCTGTTGAAAACGAAATGTTAGTCTAAAAGAAATGTAAGATAATGTCTAGATCAAGTTTAGAAATTGCTTGGTTGGGCTGATGAGACAGTGGATTGCGCAGTCAGATTTTTTATATTTTACATGTTTTTATTTATTTTTTAACAACAAATCAATACAGAAAGTACATGAGGGAACATAAGTAAATATAGATTATATACAATGGACAATCGAGCTTGGGGGTACAATATCACATTACAATTACACAAGGACCTTAAGGGACATGCATACACTTACAATGCTTCTAGCTTTTTTTGTTAGTAGAGTATCTAACTGTCTTAAAATACAGATCAATTTCTTTTTGTAGGGTAAGAAAATGTTTTTTTGTTTGTAAATTTACATTTGTGTATATGAAATTTGGCCAAAAGAATAATGAAATTAATTACATAAAAATGTTTCTGCTTATTTCTATTGTATGTAAAGAATCCAAGCAGTACATCTCTCCACAATAGTGTAAAATCTTCATAAATGTGTTCAATTATAAATCTACTGATGTCTTGCCACAGTTTTCTTACATGAACACAATGCCAAAAAAGATCCAACACTATTTCTGGGTGGTCATTACAAAAGGAGCTATTTGAGTTGATGTTTTCCTTAAACTTCTTCATATAGTGGTTGGCAGGATAATAATTATGAATAATTTTAAAGGAAACTTCCTTAATTTTGTTAACAAGTAGGTATGTGTGTGGCAACATCCAAACTTTTTTCCAACGGATATTATCAATAAATCCATTCCAATAAGGCACGGCATAAGGTATAGATACAACATCCTGCTGAAACAAGGTTCGTATCGCTCTGTTGTTGAATGGACCAAAAGAGAAACAAATCGTTCCTACTGATTAGTCAACAGGGTCAATAGAAGGTAGGCTCTGAGGGTCAGGTCTTGACACGTTCCTGAATAACAAAGCAACACCTGAGGGAATGGCATCTAAAACAATTGCAAAATCTTTAGGTGTTACAGGGACCTTGTAAAGTGATAAGAATTCCTTATAACTGAGTAAAAGACCCTCTGCATTTACCAGTTGGCTCACCAATAGGATATTATTTCGGAACCAATATTCTAAAAACAAATAATTATTTTTATACAATATATCCCGATTATTCCATATATAATATCTGTGTGGAGAAAAATTGTGTTTATAAGTCCAGAAAATTCAGTCCACCATTCTCATAAGTGTTCATTGCAACAGTTTTCCTAATGTAATGGGTACGGTTTCTCCAAAGAAAGTTGAAAAGCATCTGGTCTATCTCCTTGCTTATTTTACTGTCAAGATATAAAGATAAGTGCATCATATGATAGTCTAGAGATACCGTCGGCCTTGGTTATTAGGACTCTACCTTTTAAAGTCCCTATGTAGCCATTGATTTAGCTTCTTCTGCGTATTTAATAAGAGGGTTAAAATTTAGTAAGCTTCTAGACTTTTGATCCTTTGTAATGGTTATGCCTAAATATGTAAGTTCTTCTTTTTCTGGAATACCATAATATGAAGGTGTCACACAATCTTTGACAGCTTTGAGTTCACATTTATTAATGTTAAGGTATAGACCAGACGCTTTGGGAAAGTATTGTATCACATTGATCGATATGGGAATTTGGTTAGCGTCTTTCAGAGAAAGTGTAGTATCATCAGCCAGCTGGCTTATAATAATTTCTTTACCAGTTATGGAAATACCTTGTACAGGACTATTATTTAAAGAATTTGCAAGAAGTTGGGTGATTAATAAAAACAGGTACGGAGAGATAGGACAACCTTGCCTAATTCTTCTCTTTAACTCAAATCTAGGTGAGGTGTCATATTTCCATTTGATAGAGCTGTTACCATTTGCATAGAGAGTCTTAATAGCCTTACAGAAAAAATCCCCAAAGCCAAGTCTCTCAAGGGAGTGGAAGAGAAACTGATGCTCTACTGTGTCAAATGCTTTATAAAAATCTAAAAATAATATGAAGCTATCCTCAGTTATTAGGTCTGAGTAGTCAAGTATGTCTAATACTAGTCTGACATTGTTAGAAATATGTCTGTTCCTCATGAAGCCAGACTGTGTTTCATCAATGATTGCATCCAGGACTTCTTTAATTATTTTTGCAAGTAGTAAGGCTAATATCTTATAGTCATTATTAAGAAGACAAATTGGACGGCAGTTATCGATGAGCAGCACTTATTTTTTAGGCTTAGGTATCAGTGTTATTAACCCCTGACTCATTGTAGGAGGGAGAACATTGTTTTTAATACTCTCTAAAAATACTTCAAATAGGAAGGGAGCCACTTGTTCAGAAAATCATTTGTCAAATTCTGATGTAATTCCATCAACACCTGGTGATGTATTGTTCTTTAGATGTTTGATAGACTCTATAATCTCTTCAACTTTGTTCATCACACTGTTTAGATTCTATATCACTGTTAGAGTGAACATTATTCAGTGAGTTAAAAAACATATCTGTGGATTCCTGACAGAACGTAGAGCTATACAATATTCTGTAAAAATTGCTACAGTATTTCATCTTTAATAACACCATCAATGTTTAACTTATGGATAGTGTTGTTTTTAGAGTGAAATTTCTCAAGTCTAAAGAAATAGGATGAATTCTGTTCTCCCTCCTCAACCAATTTTTTCCTAGATCTAATAAAGTCTCCTTCTGCTTTTAATCTATATATATATTATCCAGTTCATTTTGTAACTCAATTAGTTCCATCTTCTCCTCCCCCGAGAGGTTGGCTGGTAGACATTGTTATTCTTTCCCACACTTTTTTCAACTTTTGCCACTCTCGTTTTCACATCCTTGATTTCACCACATGCAAACTCCAGTCTTTTTCAAGCCTTCGATAACCATGGTGTTCGCGCCAACCATTTTCTCAATGGCGTCAGAGCTGTAGTTGATGAGTAAGGAGAGGGTAGCCACGATGTCAGAGTTCATGTTGGGTTTTTTGGAGGGTGGAGGTTTGCACGGAGTAACCGGTAAAGAGGGGAATTCGTCATCTTCAACAGCATTCGAAAGCATGATATTATCCATAGGGCAAGCGTAGTTACGGCAGTTGTCTATAAGCACGTTTCTCTCTTGTTGATTAGCAATAGAACAGCTAACTTCTTCCTTTCTTTTTTTGACACGACTTTGCATGGACATGCCAAAATAAATTATCCAATTATTATTCCAGTAACAGGAAAGGTCTTATATCTTGAACAAATAAAAATAGCAATGACTGTAAACTTGTTTTTTTTCACAATCTTTCTGAAGTTTGGTACGGAGCTTGGTAAAAAAGCGTCTGTTCAAGCCGCCATCTTGGCACCTTCGATTGCGCAGTCAGATGGAACAGAGTAAATAGGCATTTTAACATCAAAGATTTAGCAGGTGGTAAGTTGTCAAATAGACACCGGCTGGAATTCGGTTTTAACCAATTCAGGATTAGACCCACCCATTGTATAATGTTAGATATTACTGCACTGTTAGAGCTAGAAACACAAGCATTTCGCTACACCTGCAATAACATCTGCTAAATATGTGTATGCATCCAATACACATGTTTATTTGATTTGATATCATAAAACTGGTTGTTTGCATCCTGGATTCTGATTGATATGCGGAAGTTGTAGGGCAACAAATCCCGCAAAATACCATCATGTGTTAATGTCATCAATCCACTGTCTCGCAGCCCAGGCAGGAAATTCATAAACTTCATCTCCCTCAGGAAAAAAGCATCTACACATTATTTTTCCATGCTACTATTTGTTTTGCAACAGTCTGGCTCTACAACCTGTGCAACAATGTATCATTTTACAAATGTGATCACTCCCATTCCAGTAGGCTAGCTAACCCAAGAAAGAACCGTAAACACTCTGAATTCCATTCATTCATTAAACAGCACAGTGCGGTCTATGTAGGTCAATTGGATATTTATTAAATCATTATTTATTGAGGTTCTTGTCTCTCACCATCATTGCATCTCTGCTAGCTAGCTACATGCCATTGATTTGTTTAGCATAGCAACGTCGAATGAATAGAATTATTAAAATTAAAAACGGGGTCAAAACATGAGAAAATAACTAACAACCAGCCTACTTGGATAGCACCTTCAGAAAAAACAAAAACAAATGTACTCATAATAATATTTGTTATAAAAAAATGTCATTCATATTTGTATACATATATTGGCAACCATTTTATAACAGCAATAATGCTTTCAAACCCATTAATTATCATGTGACAACTCCCTCCAAGGGCTGTATCCCGGCCCTTGGCTTCGCCTCGGGCCTCAGAACAACCCTTGTCGGGGGTGGGCACAAGATAATTCCCAGATTCTCAGAAATTATTGCTGAAATATTCACTGAGTGAACCTCATCCATATCTCTCTGTTCTCTCTGTGTCTTCAGAGCTCAGTAAGAGGATGGTGTGACAGACGGACACACAGACGGACCGTATAAATCACCACCCTCAACAGCCAGACCATGGCCACTGCATCCCTCCTCCTCACCCTCACCTTCCTCCTCTTCTCTCTCCATCCCTCTACGAGCCAGGTGATTGTTAGCTCCTCCACCTCATCCTCTTCTCTTCCAGACCCTGTCATCAGTACACCCCTCAAACCCAGCTTTCCCTCCTCTCGTCCCAGAGGCCAGAGTGATGTGCCAGTCAACAACAGAGATTGGCCCACAGAGAGAGCAGGTGGGGGGCAGGTGGGCTCTGACCTGGGGCAGGTTGGGGAGGAAATGGGCACTAGAACTACAGACCAAAATCAACCCCTTTCCCCCTCTCAGAAACTCAACAGTGGATCAACCCAAAGCCAGTCTACTTCTGTTGAGGCTTGGACAGGTACTATGGTAACCGCAGAGCCAAGTGGAGTTTCATCTGCAAAGGGACCAACGGCTCTCCCACTCACCAAATCCTCAGGTGATGAACAATTAACATCAAGGGGTAGGACTTCTGATGGACCAATCATACCAGAGGATTTGGATGACTGGCCGGCAACTGGATCAGGAAGTGAACTTGTCCCTACAGTGATTGTGAAGGGGGAGTCACTGGTTGCGTTGACTACACTAAATGAGATGCCACAGTTCCGGTCACAGGCTCAGACAGAGTTCAGCAGAGGTCTGGTGTCCAAGATGGCCGAAGCTCAGACTACCCCAATGGTCAGCCTCACTGTTCAACCCCGCCTCTCTGGGCTGACAATAGCCAATAGGATCCTCTCCACACAGTCACCTGACAGAGTGACAGCCGTACCTGTGGTGACACAGCCAACCTTCATTGGAGGAGTAGTTACAGGTGAGTAACTAAAGGGTAGCTAATATGATGTTTATGAGGAATATGTTTCAATCTATGAGTGGTGGAGTAATACGCCTTCATCCACAACTGAAGCTTGAGTACTATGCTATAACCACTGAGTTCTTTATCATGTTGTTATAACTCTTAAGTAGTATTTGAGTGACATTAGTGTTGTTGTCAGCAGAGAGGCTGCTTCATGTCTTTTGACTCTTTCTTCAGGTAATATATCAGATAATGCCACTACGCCAACAGACAGACCAATAGCAGGACAGACCCCCACTGTGACATCACCGTTACCCAGACCCATCACCCCTGCATCCACCAATCAACAGCCAAATTCTGTGACGCCTCAAGGAACCACAACACTAGGAGTGACCACCACAACTACAACCAATAAGACGGCAACAAAAGCAGAACCCAGAAGTACTTCCTCAAGTACAACCAATCAACCGAAAAAGGCAACTGAACCAGAAAGAACTACAACAAGTACCACCAAACAGTCGACCAAGACAGGTAGAGAGAGGGGGCTTTGGGATGTTGTAGTTTCCTGGGTGGAAAACAACGGCAGCTGTGACTGCGCCTACGTTTCCTTTTCCTGTGAGGATTTAAAGTGGAATTATTTATGCAGCTGGAGTTTTTCCTGGAAGTCCCTGGAACAGGCTCAAAGGAGGGAAGAGGCAGAGACAGAGTGGGCGAGAGAGGGCGGGATGGAAAGTGGAGGAGAAGGTGTGCAGGGTAGACTCAGGCAGGAAAATATGCACAGGAGTAGAGAAAGGGAGAGATGGACAGAGAGAATAGGATAGCGACAATGTAGAGTAGAGGACAGAAGAAAAATAGATAAAAGATGAAAGTTTGAACGATAGAAGGCAATAGGGAGGACAGAGAAGAGTAAGGAGGTAGTGAGTGAAAGAGAAAGTGAGGCAGGAGGAGAGGTGGGGCAGATAAAGTACACAGGGTGAATAATGTAAACCAGATGGATGGAGAGAGTGATGGAGGAAGGAGAGAAGTGGGAGAGAGGGAAAGCAGACAGAGAAGGAAAAGCGTCACATGGGGTATATGAATCGGTCACTTAGATCCCATCGGGAGTCGGTCTCTTAGATACCATCAGAAGTTGGTCACTTAGATACCATGGGGAGTCGGTCACTTAGATACCATCAGAAGTTGGTCACTTAGATACCATGGGGTGTCGGTCACTTAGATACCATGGGGAGTCGGTCACTTAGATACCATGGGGAATCGGTCACTTAGATACCATCAGGAGTCAGTCTCTTAGATATCATCAGGAGTCGGTCTCTTAGATATCATCAGGAGTCGGTCTCTTAGATATCATCAGGAGTCGGTCTCTTAGATACCATCAGGAGTCGGTCTCTTAGATACCATGGGGAGTCGGTCTCTTAGATACCATGGGGAGTCGGTCTCTTAGATACCATCAGGAGTCAGTCTCTTAGATATCATCAGGAGTCGGTCTCTTAGATATCATCAGGAGTCGGTCTCTTAGATACCATCAGGAGTCGGTCTCTTAGATATCATCAGGAGTCGGTCTCTTAGATATCATCAGGAGTCGGTCTCTTAGATACCATGGGGAGTCGGTCTCTTAGATACCATCAGGAGTCAGTCTCTTAGATACCATCAGGAGTCGGTCTCTTAGATACCATGGGGAGTCGGTCTCTTAGATACCATGGGGAGTCGGTCTCTTAGATACCATGGGGAGTCGGTCTCTTAGATACCATCAGGAGTCAGTCTCTTAGATATCATCAGGAGTCGGTCTCTTAGATATCATCAGGAGTCGGTCTCTTAGATATCATCAGGAGTCGGTCTCTTAGATACCATCAGGAGTCGGTCTCTTAGATACCATGGGGAGTCGGTCACTTAGATACCATCAGGAGTCGGTCTCTTAGATACCATGGGGAGTCGGTCACTTAGATACCATCAGGAGTCGGTCTCTTAGATACCATGGGGAGTCGGTCACTTAGATACCATCAGGAGTCGGTCTCTTAGATACCATGGGGAGTCGGTCTCTTAGATACCATCAGGAGTCGGTCTCTTAGATACCATGGGGAGTCGGTCACTTAGATACCATCAGGAGTCGGTCTCTTAGATACCATGGGGAGTCGGTCACTTAGATACCATCAGGAGTCGGTCTCTTAGATACCATGGGGAGTCGGTCACTTAGATCCTATCGGGAGTCGGTCTCTTAGATACCATGGGGAGTCGGTCACTTAGATACCATCAGGAGTCGGTCTCTTAGATACCATGGGGAGTCGGTCACTTAGATCCCATCGGGAGTCGGTCTCTTAGATACCATGGGGAGTCGGTCACTTAGATACCATCAGGAGTCGGTCTCTTAGATACCATGGGGAGTCGGTCACTTAGATATCATCAGGAGTCGGTCTCTTAGACATCATCAGGAGTCAGTCTCTTAGATACCATCGGGACAAACATTTGAGCCACGTTGAAACAACCCTCCATTTGGTCTGCCAGGAGTGTACTGAAACTGAACGACTTGGTGTGTATTGGCAAGTGTGTTGATCTCGTTAGTGTGTCAGAACACGTGTGTGCGTGTGTGTGTGTGTGCAACACTTGATGTTTGTGTGTTACAGAGTGGGGACGTCCAAGTGCCTCCAGCTGTGAAATGTGATCAGCACATCTGGGACGTTCTGAGTCCTGCTGCTTAGGGAGTGTAGTTTGGAGAAGGAAGTTACACACATGTGAGAGGGTGTGTGAGTGTGTGTTTGCGCATGTGTGACCATTTGTGTGTGTGGTTTTTCCTGAGTAGGTGTGAGAGTTAGCGTATGTACGTGCCTCAAATATTGTCTTTGATAGACGAGAGAGAGAGAGAGAGAGAGAGAGACTGTATTTGGCAATGTTAACATATGTTTCCCGTGCCAATAAAGCTTTTAAATTGAAATTGAATTGAGAGAGAGAGAGAGAGAGAGAGAGAGAGAGAGAGAGAGAGAGAGAGAGAGAGAGAGAGAGAGAGAGACAGAGACAGAGACAGAGCCAGGACGTGTAACACATGTTGGAGTCAGCCTTCAGTCAGTCAGTGCATCAGGTTTATGGTGTGTTCTTCAGGGTGAGTTAGGAGCTCAAAGAGCTCTGAGTGTTTTCGGTCAAACTTTTACTTCAGATGATCCTGTTCCACTATTGATCACCATTCATTTCTTTCTCCAAGTATGCGTGTGTGTGTGTGTTTGCGTGCGTGCGTGTGTGCGTGCGTGCGTGTGTGCTAGTCTTTAAAGAGGGTTGGGGGAGACAGAGAATGTACGGTTACAAATTGTCTGGGATTAATGTTTAACCAAACCCAATACATTTCCAGTTTGGACAGTATAAGTTGTGGTATGTTGTAGTAGTTCACCCTCTCAGTGTTATCTTAGTGCTAAAGCTCTGGCTGTTGGAGGTGATGAATGGGATTGTGATTTGAGTGTTGTTGGCTTTAAGGTGGAGCGCTCTGGGATCTTTGTTAGTTTGATTGTTTTGCCTTGAAATGCAGAGTGTGTGTGTGTGTGTGTGTGTGTGTGTGTGTGTGTGTGTGTGTGTGTGTGTGTGTGTGTGTGTGTGTGTGTGTGTGTGTGTGTGTGTGTGTGTGTGTGTGTGTGTGTGTGTGTGTGTGTGTGTGTGTGTGAGAGAGAGAGTGAGTGAGATTGATTGACAGAGAAGGGAGGGGGAACAGTCATATGTACATAACTGATTTATTCCACGTGACAGGTCTTTGATGGTCTCAGTATGTGTCACGTGCTTCATGCAGTTTTCCATTCCCACAGATATATTAATGAACTATATGTTTTTTATATTATGTAAAGAGATGTTCTCATCAATTACATCATCTAGTAGTGAGCAGTAAGCTCCAATTAAAATACATTATATAAATGGCTGATGACTCAGCCCTCCTTACCAGCTTAATGTCACTCTGAGTTTGTGTAGTGTGTGTGTGTCTTTACCTCAAGATACCTCCAATTAATTGTGCGGTGTGTGTGCGTGCGTCTGACATGCTAGTGTGTGTGATGCGTGCACCACTTTGATGCGTGTTATCTAATCTGTGGTCCAGACTCTACCTGTGGAGAGGAGAAGACACTCTGTATCCAGGTTAAGTCGGTAGGCCCCATGCTGGGCCCTGCCGGGAGGTGCCTTTTGTAAGAGCTGACGACTGTCAACAAACACCTACTATCTACTAGAGGTCGACCGATTAATCGGAATGGCCGATTAATTAGGGCCGATTTCAAGTTTTCATATTTTTGGGCGCCGATTTGCCAATTTAAAAAAAAAATATATATATATTTTTTTACACCTTTATTTCATCTATATTTAACTAGGCAAGTCTGTTAAGAACACATTCTTATTTTCAATGACGACCTAGAAACGGTGGGTTAACTGCCTCGTCCAGAGGCAGAAAGACAGATTTTGACCTTGTCAGCTCGGGGGAACCAATCTTGCAACCTTACAGTTAACTAGTCCAACGCAATAACAATCACTAGTTAACTACACATGGTTGATGATATTACTAGATATTATCTAGCGTGTCCTGTGTTGCATATAATCTGACTGAGCATACAAGTATCTAAGTATCTGACTGAGCGGTGGTAGGCAGAAGCAGGCGCGTAAACATTAATTCAAACAGCACTTTCGTGCGTTTTGCCAGCAGCTCTTCGTTGTGAGTCAAGCATTGCGCTGTTTATGACTTCAAACCTATCAACTCCCGAGATGAGGCTGGTGTAACCGAAGTGAAATGTCTGGCTAGTTAGCGCACGCTAATAGCGTTTCAAACTTCACTCGCTCTGAGCCTTGGGGTGGTTGTTCCCCTTGCACTGCATGGGTAACGCTGCTTCGATGTGGTGGCTGTTGTCGTTGTGTTGCTGGTTCGATCCCAGGGAGGAGCGAGGAGACGGACGGAAGCTATACTGTTACACTGGCAATACTAAAGTGCCTATAAGAACATCCAATAGTCAAAGGTTAATGAAATACAAATGGTATAGAGGGAAATAGTCCTATAATAACTACAACCTAAAACTTCTTACCCGGGAATATTGAAGACTCATGTTAAAAGGAACCACCAGCTTTCATATGTTCTCATGTTCTGAGCAAGGAACTGAAACGTTAGTTTTCTTGCATAGTACATATTGCACTTTTACGTTCTTCTCCAACACTTTGTTTTTGCATTATTTAAACCAAATTGAACATGTTTCATTATCTACTTGAGGATAAATTGATTTTATTGATGTTAAGTTAAAATAAGTGTTAATTCAGTATTGTTGTAATTGTCATTATTACAAATACATTTTTTTATTTTTTTAATCGGCCGATTAATCGGCATCAACTTTTTTGGTCCTCCAATAATCGGTATCGGTATCGGCGTTGAAAAATCATAATCGGTCAACCTCTACTATCTACCCTCCACACACATACACTACATGACCAAAAGTATGTGGGCACCTGCTCTTAGAACATCTTATTCCAAAATCATGAGCATTAATATGGAGTTTGTCCCCCCTTTGCTGCTATAACAGCCTCCACTATTCTGGGAAGGCTTTCCACTAGATTTTGGAACATTGCTACGGGGACGCATTTGGCATTCAAATTTATACCAAAGGTGTTCAATGGGGTTGAAGTCAGGGCTCTGCTCAGGCCAGTCAAGTTCTTCCATACCGATTTCGACAAACCATTTCTTTATGGACCTTGCTTTGTGCACAGGAACCATTGTCATTCTGAAACAGGAAAGCGCATTCCCAAACTGTTGTCACAAAGTTGGAAGCACAGAATTGTCTAGAATGTATGCTGTAGCGTTAAGATTTCCCTTCACTGGAACTAAGGGGTCTAGCCCGAACCATGAAAAATAGCCCCAGGACATGATTCCTCCTCCACCAAACTTTACTTTCGGTACTGTACATTGGGGCATCCACTAAACCCAGATTTGTCTGTTGGACTGCCAGATGGTGAAGCGTGATTCATCACTCCAGAGAACGCGTTTCCACTGCTCCAGAGTCCAATGGCGGCAAGGTTTACACCACTCCAGCCGACGCTTGGCATTGCGAATGATGATCTTAGGCTTGTGTGCGGCTGATTGGCCATGAAGCTCCTGACTAACAGTTATTGTGCTGAACTTGCTTTCAGAGGCAGTTTGGAACTCGGTAGTGAGTGCTGCAACCCAGGACAGAGGATTTTTAAGCTCTATGTCCTTCAGCGCTTGTTCTATGAGCTTGTGTGGCCTACCAGTTTGCGGCTGAGCCGTTGTTGATCCTAGCCGTTTCTACTTCACAATTTAAAGTTGACCAGGGCAGCTCTAGCAGGGCAGAAATTTGACGAACTGACTTGTTGGAAAGGTGCCATCCTATGACTGTGCCATGTTGAAAGTCACTGAGCTCTTCAGTAAGGCCTTTCTACTGCCAATGTTTGTCTATGGAGATCGCTGGAGATTGCATCGCTGTGTGCTAGATTTATTTTATACACCTGTCAGCAACAAGTGTGGCTGAAATAGCCAAATCCACTAATTTGAAGGGGTGTTCACATACTTTTGTATATGAAGTGTATATCGACATACTATCTACCTGCCACACACACTATCGGGTGAAGGGGAGGAGCAGAGGGGGTGATAACAAGAGAGAGATACATACTTTACTATTTGGAATGTAGGTGAGACTTGTGTGGGGTTGAGAGAGGTAAACTATTTCACAATTGCTCTATGTAATTTTTGCCCTCATTGGAGAAAAACAACCTTTGAGTTGTCCTTTGGCCTGGTATGAGAATAGAAGGTCAAAATAATCAACTCCCTTTGGGTTATTTGATGCCTTGTGGAAGAGAACCTGCTGCGCTCTCGATACACTTCCCATAGGAAATTAGCCTCCTCTAGTGGGGTAGATTTTCCACTGTATGTGTCCACTTGTTATAGCTAGGTTCTGCTCTGTTAAAGAAAATGTTTTTTTATTATTAATGTCAATCATTTCAGTCAGATGTTTTGGGAAAGTTCAATATGATTCATTAACATAATTTCTCTCTGCCTCCAGGGACGACCCCCCTCCTCATCACTCCTACTCTACAGATTGTCAGAGGGCGGTACATCCCCAAAAATGACAGCCGCCTAGCACAGAGGAACCACTCCATCGCCGTGGGCGGCTCTCGCCTCCCCCCATCCTCCACCCCCCCCCCCTCTCCCAGCTCCTTCCCCTCCCCCAACGGCACCTCTCTGCTGTGGGATGACCTGAGCAGGACGCTGTCCTTCGCCTGGGAGCTCCATGTCTACGGCTCTGCTGGCCTCTTCCTGCTCCTCCTGGCTGGAGCCGCCCTGGGCCTGGCCCTATCCCCCAGCATGCACTGCCCTCACCGCGGTGCCCTGACTCTGGCTAATGCCCTCCTACTCCTGGTGGGCGCAGCAAGAGCAACCCTGTTCATGATTGACCCCTACGGAACAAGGAAGATTCTTCCCCGGCCTGCGGTGACTGCTCTCTATAACCTCCCTCTGCCGTTACTGGTGTGGACGCAGGCTGCCCTGGCACTGCTGGCCATGAAGGGGACAGGAGTGAGTCTGTTGCCCTCTGCTCTGGAGCGCCCTCCTCTGGTAGCTGTATTGGCTGTGTTACAGTGCACCCTGCTTCTGGCTGCTGACCTGCTCTCCCCAGCCCTGTCCCCAGCCGTGCCTGTCACCCTGCAGTCCCTGTCTCTCTGCTGGGGCCTGGCTCTCTGTCTGGGCTACCTGTGCTACATCTTCCCCCGCCTCCGCCATCCCACTGCCCAGCCACCTGTCCTAGAGGAGGGGAGGGCCGTTAACGCCTGGCCGGGGCGTAGGAGGGCAGGGTTGGTGCTGGGTCGTGTGCTGGCAGTGTGTGCCCTCCTGGGGGTGCTGTGCTGTAGCCTCCATGTCCACTCCACCCTGTGGCTATACGGGATGTTGGGGGACTGGAGGCGCTTCTGCTGGGGCTGGTGGCTGGTGCACTTCTGGGCCCGACTGTTGGAGCTGGCCTGGGCCTTTTCTCTCCTCCTATTGGGATCCTGGGTGTTCTGGAGGCCCCGGGGGGCCCGAGACAGAGGAGATGGAGGAGCAGGGGAGGGCAGGGCGGGAGTAGATCTCCCCTCCCCTGGACAGTCCTCTGGGTCGACACACAAACACACCTGCTGGGCCAAGATAGTCCAGAGCCTGACAGGAAAGCCCTGTGGGAAGTCAGAAAGTAATGGAGTGGGAGGATCAGTAGGAGGAGGGGCAGGGGAGCTGCCTAATAACTGGGCAGGGCAGGAACGCTCGGGGGCAGACATCAGTAAGAGCCTGATCAGAAACCGTGAGGCTCCACCCTCACAGCCGCGCTGTGTCAAGGACAGCAACCGAGGCCGCAACCAGAGGGGCAGGTCTGCAGAAAGGGGTATGTCTGACGGGTCCACAGGGTCACTGCTGCGGCTGCAGCCGTTAGGCCGGCCACTACAGCACTCTCAGAGCGGCAGCCTGGAGCAGGAGAAAGAGTCAGGGGTGTCTCTGTATGATTTTGACCTGCGACCCCCCTCCCCCATTGATCTGGGCCGCAGCATTGATGAGGCCCTGCACCGTGAGCACCTCCTCCATGGGGGCAGCTTGTTCCAGCCCCTGTGTGCCCCCTCACCCACTCCTTCACCAGGATCAGCTGTCAGCCAGGGGGGGCCCTGGCTCCGCAGGAACAGCGACCCCCAGATCTCTGACAGCAGCGAGGACCGCTCAGCCCGTACAGAGTTCTCTGTGCCACTGGGGGGTAGTGTGCTCAGCAGTGTTCCCAGCAGGCAGGTCACTGCTCCTCCCACGCCCTCTAACCAGGGGCATCGCTGGGCCGGGGATGGGGGGGTCAGTGTCCCTTCCTCAGTGTCCTGTCCCGTTTCCCTGCGCCCCTCTAGAACCTCCACGGGACATCTCGGGAACGAGGGAGGAGACGACACGAGGCCGTTCCTCACCCCAGACTCTGAGACACAGAGTGGGAGGGCAGGCAGGGAGGATGGGAAGAGCTACCTGGAGGTCAACAGGCAGGATGACTCTGCCAGCGTCAGCAGTGAGATTATTAACCTCTGAACCCTCAACTCCAACCCAGGACATCTGGACCAATGACCAAGCCCCAAACAAAACCATCAAGAACCAAACTTAAGTAATACCTTAACTCTTAGGTGATAACTTTAACTATATCTTGTCAACTAGATAGACTTTATCATAAACATTGACTCAACTACATTCAAACTGCCATGTGAATCATGGACAGAGGACTTATTTTAAGAAACTGAGGGAAAATACAGAAAAGCTTCCCCTGACTAAAATAGTTGTCTTATATGGGACATTATCCAGTGTTTGCTCTAAATCAGAGTGATTCAAAGGCTGCTAACCGGAATCAGATTCTGCGGCATAGAGCACGGGTTCAAACAACAGTACACACACACACTCATGCCTACAGATACACACGTGTACCTTTGATGAACTCGCTACATTTCAAGCCTCACATACTGCAGCGCATACATTCACTCTTTGTAACACTTCTGTTTAAGGTGGTCTTGAGAGAACAGAGGAATGGGCACAGGATTCATATTGATGACAACCCAGGGATTCCTTAAAATATCTATTGGTCATCCCTACAATTCCCTCTGAGGATCCATTTCTTAGATACCATGTTTTATGGATGTATGTAAAATATGAACGTGGTAGCTCCTACTTTTATGAAAGCCATGGTGCTCCCTGTGAAAATGTCTTTATATGAATTTATTGACTTTGTTTGCGTTGATAGTATTAATCTGCTGTCCTTGATATGTCAACTTGATGCATACATACGTTAATGTGTTTTTAGGATATGTGCCATAAACATTGATAATGTCGGTGGTTGTTTTGATGTTATGCTTCAAAATACATTAATAACGCATTACCTGACTGACAATGGTGTCTTTCCGTAGTTCCTCTAGCAGGAAAGTAGCGTAGAAGTCCACACTCCAAAAACATAGGATTGCTAGTTATCGGCTCATAACTGAGTTGCTGTTTCAGTGCAGTCTGCCTTGTATGTAAATGTGATGTTTATTACATAAGGAAAGCAACCGCCTAGAGATACTACTGCAGAAAGAAAGTTGACCTGTGTAGCTGTGGCTGATGCCTGGAGCTCTAGCTAAAATAGTTCCTGCTAAAACTAGACATTCTAAGACATTTTTGTACATTTCGCCTGCTGATTCTGGTACATTCTATCATCACGGCCCGTCAAAGGATATGACTGCATTTTAACATTCAATAATCCTGGCAACAGTGTAAACATATCCACAACATTTGATCAGTTGCAGCATATTAGTGTATACCGTGGACTTGAGTTATTTTTAGCTGTACTCATTGCATCACACAGTTAAGCTGTGTTGCATTACACAACGCTGACCTACTGTGAAGCACAACGCTCCTGTACTATAGTAGTACTTTACAGATGTCTATAAGCCTAGATCTGAGCACTCTAGACTGAAGTATTTTTATTACAGAAAAAAATCATAAGTATATTATGTGACATAAGAAGGTATGTAAATGCGGTTCTTTTTTTCTGTTTGTAAATAAAGGTATTAACTGTGAGGACAATCGAAAGTGGTTTTGCTGAAGTATAGAACAGTCTACTAAGAGAGTGATAAATGGCGCTGGCTTGGGGAGGAATATTGGAAACAGTGACTGTCCAGCCCTAATTTAGGATGTTCAGGGATAGAATTGTTGAAAAAGGTTTCACAACTGTACCTGGAACTGCTGCAATGGTTAGTGTTTAATGTTTAGTGGTTAAAGAGCAGTGGCAATGGCACGTCCTCATTTGGAGCTGCATCATTTCAAAACTGTTCAAAACTGTTCAGTGATCTTGAACGGAGCTCAGAAGTCAATCCCATATTTCCACTTGAGACCCGGGTTGAGTAAAATAGGCACAAAATGAGAGAACATGTTTTGAAACGGTGTGAAATGGGGAGGTACTACCGGAAGCCGTCCAATAAGAAACTCATGCATTTTTTTCTGTTTCAAAATCCTTCCAAACGTGTCCTACTGAACACAACCTGGGTCCTTGTGTGACAGGATCTTGTGTTTCCTGTTTCCTGCCTTCCTCAGGGTCAGTGCAGTCTCTCCCTGTGATGTGAAATGGTTGACTTGTGTGGTATTTACAGTACAGTACAGTGGGATTCTGTTGTTGTCTACATTTCATTGACCCCGTCTGATTTCAGTGTACTTTGCTGTTTCTCTCGAGGTACTGTAGAAATCATCCTTATAACCACAGGTCCAGGATCATATTACCCTACCTCCAATTCTATCCTTAACCATTAGGGTGGGTGAAGAATATTTGACCCTGTATCAGTGATCTGGGGCAACTTCTGCCTCCTTTATTTCATTATGTGTTTGAGGAGAACCTTCATCAGTGACTAACAGTTGTGGGGATGTTTGTGGTGTTTCCTCCACCAATGCTGTATGTGCCATACTACAGTAAACCAATCCGTTCTCCTCTCCATACAGTAGTGACAGTGCAGAGGTACAGTAGTAGAGATATTAAAACATTCATTTGCTCATTGACTCGGTTTATATATGAAGTTGTATTATTTTTGTGCTGCTGCCTCTTATCTGGTTTCAAATAAACATGAGAAATAAAATAAACATTGAAATCAGGTGTTGTTTATTTACAGTAGTTAGACAGTATGTCTTTGCTGCTCATACTTACAGTATTATGTGTTATTACATTTTTACATGCAGTCACGTTCTTAAGACCTGCAGAGTGCTTTAGATAATGAAGACTGTCCTAAATTGTTGTGCGAAACCGCAGCTGAGTGTTTTCCATCTTCTTCTTATAGTCTTCATCAAACTGTTCACTTTGGGCCACAGTGAAATGGTTCTTCCAGTCACCAACCTTTCCTGGAGACAGACAAACAGACAGACAGACAGATATATTGATAGTTTGATCATTCAGTAGATCCAGGACAAAGTATTCCAATGTCTCCACACCAGGTACAGGCACATATGTGTTGGTGTCTGTGACGACGTTGTGTCTCTCAGTGTGTTCATGTGTGTCTGTTGTGATAGCTGGAAGAGCTGAGCTCCAGCAGTTTAATGTTTATTTCTCTCTCTCATTCTCTCTCTCACACACACACACCTTTGCGCATAAAGGGGGATATCTTAAAGTCCATGACTGGGTTGGTGGAGTAGTTGGCCATGCTGTTCTTCTTCATATTATCAAACTGCACTCCTCCTTTCACCCTCTCCTTCTCCTCTGCTGAAGGAGACAAACCTAGGAAGGAGCACAGCCTGTCCAGCTCTCTCCCCGTATCCTGTAGGATCACATACACATTGGATGAAGAAACAGCTAACCTCCTAGAGCAGCAGTTAGAATGGCTCTTGAGCATATGTGTGCACTGAGCTCATTAGATGCATCTTAATAATACTGTAACACACAATTAGCATCAGCATTCTACTCACCTCAACCATGTCCTCATAGAAGAGGTAGAGGATTTTGGAGTGAGTCTGTTTCTTCTCCCACCAGCCAGTTACATGGTCGTACCACGAACCAAACACCACTGAGGAAGTGCAGCGTAGACAAATTCATAGTGTGAATGGGGACTATTATCACTTTCTCATTCATTCACTAGTTCATTCTCTCCTTCACTCACTCTTTCCATCCATGAATCTCTGTAAGAAGTTGTTCCAGACTCCTGGCTCTGGCTCGGCCTGGTTCATACGGTCAAAGTGGAAATAAGACACTGCATTGTCCTTGGCATTACGTGCCACATACACTATCTGCAGAGAGAGAGAGAGAGATTGCATTTATATATAGTGGTTATATAGTGAAGGAACATAGAGAACAAGTTACAAATACTGTACCCTGCAGTTCTTCTCCCAGAAGGACTTGGGCAGCAACTGGACTGGGAGGTGAGTCTTGATGAGGCGAGGAGAGGTGGTTAAGTTGTCCAGCACCTCCACTCCTAGGACAAACAAAATAATAATGCAAAATAATGTTTGATGGATATGAAATACTTTAGTTACTGCTTTGAAGACATCAGCAACATTTTTTACAGAGAAATTACTAAATAGTAGAGGTATGATTAAGTTTTCCAATGCTTTATTCTAACCTGGAGGGTAAAGAGGAATGAGCAACTCCAGAAAAGGAACTTTCTCAAAGATGGGTCTCTGATGCTCAGGGGCTGTCTGGCCAAAATACAGCAGGTCTAGAATGTAGGAGACCCATGTGGTTCCTAAGAGAGGAATACAGATAGGGGAAACGTACACAGTCATTCACAAACCCAAACCCAATCTTTAATGAAACATCAACCTCAGACTGAGAGAGACCTGCTTTGGGGTAGGTAGCGATGAGAATGTCATCTGGTCTGGCCTGGAAGTTCTGTACATTGTCCCAGTTGTCAGTGAAGTAGTTGGTCATGGAGACTCCATGGAAGTCAAAGAGTTTTGGTCGAGGTGGCAGCTCCATCTGTAAAAGTGGGACATGTATTCGATCAAGGATCACCACAGTATTGTTTATGCTTGGATATATTAAGTGATCTGAATGGCTGTATTATTCAAACATAGAGAGGAATATTGCTCCTTTGATACGATCGCCTACAAATATTAACAAAGACTAAGTCTTAATATTTCTCAAATTATGACAGTTAAAACTACACGTACTACACGTGAAAGCAATTCCTACAAACCAAAATAATTTACTTACCCTGTTCTCTCTGAGTAAGTTACCTCAGGGTGAATGCACTGCTTACAAAATGACTCCTCTTTTATTCTCTGTGCTCCTCCTTTCCTGTCTCCTCCCCCATTCTCTCTTCATTCTTTTGCTTTTCAGGGTCGGGTTTGTTCTGGATCTACTCCAGAGTTGAGGGGCTTTTCTGCTCTCCCTCACAGTATTTCATGTCAATACTAAATCACCAGGGGGCACTGACACTACCAGAAATACACCACTGGTTGGCAGCTGACCATTGCAATGGCTGCTGGACACAGGATTGAGCAAACAAACTTTACCTAAAGTTTACCATATGCTTCCCAGTCGAAACAGTCCACGCATATATTATGACAACATTTTGTGACGTTTTTGTATGTTTTGGTGTTCAACCCCGCACGGTCTGTTTTTTTCCCGGCTATTCAAGCAAACATTTTTTCTTGAGGTTAGACATTTTTCTGTGATTGGTCAACAGTTGGGATTTTTGTATTAAGTGCTTGTTGTCATTCCATGTCAGAAGACTAGTTTTCATGCAAATTTTTACTTGAGAAATACTGCACCAAATCTCTTAGTTAGATTACTCAACTAAGACCTCCTCGGCAAAAACTTCCAAATTAATTACAGATTTCTTGAATGAGCTTAGATCAATTCTCACTATTTTGAGGAAATGCACTGGCTATGTTGTTGACAAGCCGCCTCAAGAGATACAAACGGTAAATATGCCACGTTTTTCTTGTTTTTCATGTGAATGGCGTTTGCTTCACCTTGCCAAGTTCTGCTAGGAACAAACCCAACCTATGTATGTGGATGCCTTTACACACCTGACCGGACCCCAAACATACTCAATCACCCACCTTCCATCAAAGCACACACATACACTTACTCACCTGATAGGCTACTGAGTGGGCAGTGTCCTGGGGTAGATAGTGTCTTTGTCTTTTCTTTGACCTCAAACTTGCACAGTCTTCAACACACTGTCTAAATCACTTTTCAACAGTGTGGGTGTGTCTAACTCTTACCTGACCAAAGACTAGGCTGCAGAGTGTGTGCCCGTGCAATGTGTGAGGCGTGTACACATCTTTCACCTACTGCACCAACCTTTGATCACCCAGTTGCTTGTTAGACGACCACAATCAATACAAAAATATACTCTGTAATGTTACTTGGTAAGGAGGTTTGGTGAGGAGGTCAGATGTCACAGGTAAATGTTCATACAGTAGTTGAGGAGATCCAGAGTAAATCCACCTTTAGTAAGGTATGTGTTAAGGTTCTCACAGGCATAATGAACAACGTGTGTGTGTGTGTGTGTGTGTGTGTGTGTGTGTGTGTGTGTAGTTCTATGGGGTTTAAAATTAATGTTAGGGTTAGAATTACGTTAAGGTTCAGGGTCAGGAGCTACGGTTAGTTTTAGGGTTAGGTTTAGGGTTAGGCTTTTGGGTTAAGGTTAGGGTTAGGGTTAAGGTTAGTGTCCCCACAAGGTTAGCTGTACAATACTGTGTGTGTGTGTGTGTGTGTGTGTGTGTGTGTGTGTGTGTGTGTGTGTGTGTGTGTGTGTGTGTGTGTGTGTGTGTGTGTGTGTGTGTGTGTGTGTGTGTGTGTGGACACCATCATTCACAACGTTCTTTTGGAGAGATTGGAAACCCTAATACGGCTACACTGACAAGTTATTGCCTGGTTTAGATCTTATCTGTCTGAAAGAGAGAGATATTCTATTCTATACATTCTACATATTCAACCCCTTGGTGAAGTCATTCGGGAACACAATGTCAACTTTCACTGCTAAGTGGACGACACACAGCTGTACATTTAGATGAAATAGTGTGAAGCCACAAAATTGTCTACCCTGGAATCCTGTGTTTCAGACAAAAGGAAGTGGATGGCAGCAAATGTTTAACTTTTACACTCAGACAAAACAGAGATGCTATTTCTAGATCCCAAGAAACAAATGGATCTGCTGTTGGATCTGACAATCTTGATGGTTGTACAGTCGTCTCAAATAAAACTGTGAGGGACCTCAGCGTTAATCTGAACCCTGATCGCTGTTTTGATGAACCTATCAAGGGCAGATTTTTTCCGTCTTTGTAACATTGCAAAAATCTATAACTTTCTGCCCCAAAAGGATGCAGAAAAGCTCATCCATGCTTTTGTCACTTCTAGATTAGACTACTGCAACGCTATACTCTCTGGCTACCTGGAGAAAAGCACTACATAAACTTCAGTTATTGCTAAATACTGTATGTCTGCTAGAATCTTGACTAGACCCCCAAAATGTTATCATATTACTTCAGTGCTAGACTCTCTATGCTGGCTTCCAGTTTAAACTAGGGCTGATTAAGGATTTACTGCTAACCTACAAAACATTTCATGGACTTGCTCCTAACTATCTCCGATTTGGAGAAGAGAGCCTGTCTTGACGCTGGTGAATTGGAGACGGATGGTCTGTAATAAATGAATAGTAAAATTGTTTTGGATTAATTATAAGATGTTTTAAAAAGGTCTGTACTAAATATTATGAATTAAATAAATGGTTTTAAAGAGGTATCTCACATTTAATGTCACAACTGCTTACAGATTTACAGGCCTTGGGGTGTCATGTTTCAATTTTGTGTTTTTCGTAACAGTAGGCCGAACGACATGTGCGGGGACAATCCGTACAGGGTGTCAGTGCTGCATCGGACAATTTTCATCCAGACATACTGAACAGTTATAATGGCACGAGTGCCCCCCCTTTCGGGTGTAGCCGGTATGGCAGGATGGACACATATGGTGCGCCTAAAAACGCTATGATGTTGGTAATAGCATAATAGTAGGTGTTTTGCACATAAAAGTACAGAATCTGAGGATGAGGTTGTGGGTTGTTTTGGAATTTCAAGAGAGCTGCATTAGCTCTACTGTGGTACAAAACACAATCTTGATGTTCAGAAAGTTTTCAAATTGGACTATGTCCAAGAAAGCCCCCGCATCCGGTATACCTAGACCCACGGCCGTTTGGAGCTCTCTAGCCTTGTGTAATGCCGCTAGATCAGTACACCCAGGGTTAAGTAAATGTGCTAGGCCTATTGCAAAGCATAGCTTATTACCAGGATTGTGAACGTTTATGAGATATGCCCTTTTATTGCTTATGATTTCTGATTGTATTAGGCTATCTAGTTAACTTCTCTGACCCACGCCACCCAGGGGTTGATGTATTATTTGCACTACAAGCTCGAGGGTCCTATCAGCTATGATGGATAAATTAGATTGAACAAGTCGTTCCAGCAGGGCTATAAATTGTTCAAGATCTGCTTCGCCCTTGGGTAAAATAAGAGATACAGTGTTATGCAGGCTATCTCCACAAATTTCCTACTGTAAGACATCACGAGGTTCACCATAATCTCTTGCCCTGTCTAACAGTTCGTTCGGAGTATCCAGGATCATCACATAAAACATTGCATAATCAAGATTCTGATTCACCCATGTGAAATTGAAAAATTGTCGAATCTCTGTATTGCTGAATTTAATTCGGTACACAACCCGAACACTTCTATCAATACCATCTCCCGCCTCATTAATTAGACAATTTTCCAATTCCTCAAAACCATCGTATTGCGTTTCAGACTCTTCGGACATGGGCGTTAATGGCGGGGTTTGTGGGGGGTCCGATGTAGAAGATCTTATGCTCTCATTCATCTGGTTAATTATTGATATGAGGGCTTCAGGAATCTGGGATAACAGTTTTTCATCGGTCGTCCCTGACTCATTCATACGATTAATTATTCTATGAGTTCGGCGGGAATCTGGGATAATATGTTTTCATCTATCGGTATTATGTCTGTTACCCCAGCCTCATTCATATGGTTAATTATAGCTTGGAGTTCGGGTGATATCTGGGATAACAGGGTTTCAACTGTCTCAGTTATGTCTGTTGGCTCAGCCATTTGGATAATTAATGATGTGTGTTCTTGTGGTATTCTGGAAGGATACATGATACATATATGTTTTTAGAACCTGTATTTGCGTTTTTTAATCGGATTGCTGTTTAACAAACGTGGCATTGTTCTATGCCAGAAGGATTGATCCTGATGGTATTGTCGCTCGAGTAAAGCCCCCATTCGTTTGTGGAGCAAAACCTTTTGGAATTTTAGAGCCCTGGAAAAGGCTGTGCAAAACCTAGCTTGTTCTATTTCAGGTTCGGGTGTTTCCACCAAAGAATTGGCTGAATCAAGAAGGTTGGCCGCCTCCCGTAATAGCAGGTTGTCTACCTCTGAAATGTCATTTAAAACAGTGAAATCCTCCGGTTTCGGTGTTTTATTGTGAATGTCCGGTGAGCCGAAATCCTCCGTGTGCTCTAGGTGTGTATGGGGTTCTGTGCTGTTATATGCCGGGGAGAAGTCTGAAAGAAAATAATACATACAGTGGGGCAAAAAAGTATTTAGTCAGCCACCAATTGTGCATGTTCTCCCATTTAAAAATCTGAGAGAGGCCTGTAATTTTCATCATAGGTACACTTCAACCATGACAGACAAAATGAGAAAAAAAATCCAGAAAATAACAGGATTTGCAGAATCACCCCCTCCCGAAAAGTGCTACCTGGCAGGGAACTTACTGCTTCAAGAAATGGCGCTACATGTACACGGTATGAAGCCATTATATATATATATATTATTAGTTATACATATTTTATTATTTATACATTTTTTGATGATTGAATATGTTAAAACAATGACAAATGTTTTTTCAGACTCCAACGAGACAGGTCCGGCAGAATCTGGAATACCTGGTGAAAAAAGTCAAGAGTCCCCGGTTTCCGGGATTCGTCAGAGCAGCCCTCGTCAAAAAAGCCGAGGTAATTTAATTGTATTGTTAATATGTAGTATTATACCTGAAATGTATTTGACATTTTTTATCTAATATATTTTATGTTTAATAACCTATTTTGTACAGTGGGGCAAAAAAGTATTTAGTCAACCACCAATTGTGCAAGTTCTCTCACTTTAAAAAGATGAGAAAGGCCTGTAATTTTCATCATAGGTACATTTCAACTATCACAGACAAAATGAGAAAAATGAGAAAAAATTACAAAAAATCACATTGTAGGATTTTTAATGAATTTATTTGCAAATTATGGTGGAAAATAAGTATGAAATGTGTGGTTTGTTTGTGTGTGTGTGTGTTTGTGTGTGTGTGTGTGTGTGTGTGTGTGTTGGTTTGTCTTGGTGTGTGTGTGTGTGTGTGTGTATATATATATGTATATATATATATATATATATATGTATATATATATATATATTCCATGTCAGATATATATATTTTCCATTTTTTTATTCAAATGGATGGAGTAGAACAGCAAACACACATGGCCACTGCGCCTGCTACCTCTCTCCATTTCCATATGAAATAGCCGTTGGGTGCTGTTCGGGGGAGGGCAGGCCCACAACAATGGCCGGAGTTGAATGGAACAGCACTTCACCTTAGTGACTGTTCCCTCTGCTCTATACAATACATTTCTGTTTATTTTATGTGATGATAAAAGGCTCATACAATACAAATATTTTTTTAAATGCTTTCTTTCACAGTGATAGCGACTCCGAATGGGAGCCCCCGGTGCCAGGCTGCCCGCTCTACCTCTGTCCCCTCTACTCCTGCCTCCAGTGGTGTTCATATGCCACAGTTCATTACTGCAGGCATGACTGTGCCTCAGGGCCAAAAGGGCACAGCATGGAGGCTTCGTTGTGTTCTGTGTCGCATGACCTGCACCACTCAGTTTGCCTCTGCTTTACATCAGAAAGATACTGCTATGGGACATGGCACAGGCAGCAAAATATTGTGTAGAGGACTTCCAAAGGGTGTACTGTTTAATTTTTTTTTGAAAAATCTAATATTTGTAAAAAAAAAAAAAAATTGTGTGTGTGTTAGAATTGCTTTTTGATATGTTGTATATATAGTTATTTGCACTGTTGTATATAGTTATAGGTCATTTCACCAATTCGGCCAATTGGGTACATTTGGGCAACTTGTGTGGGACACCTGGGTGACTTCATGCTAAATGTCATGTAGCTCACCCATTCCTGAAGTTATCAGTCTGAAACGTTGCACACCTACAGCTGCCCTCTTGTGTTATCCATCAAAATTATCTCCAGCATCCTATCTGACTGTGTGGCTATTCTATCCCTTTCATGCGTGAGTTCCAAATATCTCTAACGGTCGCCCCAGCGTGAGTTTTTTTTATGCACGTGATGTTACAATGTTCTCTCCATTCCAGAATGTGATTGATACGTAACAGTACATTTTATCCACGCTGCCCTCAAACTAAAGCACGCAGCCTGTTTATATTTATTGGTTGTTTCAACTTCAATTTCAAACGATTTTCTAACAAGATTTTATTTTCTAAAAACAGTTTGAATTTAGGCCTCCTCATTCATTCACTTAAAAATAGTCATTTTTACTTTTGCGGACAATTACATTTTTGGGACATTTCTGACACGGACAAAATTCCCCAGGCACTTGCCAATTGTTTGTGCAGTTCACGTCTGCAGACATATGCTCCTCTCCCGTCAGAACAGGATCTGCACATGTGTTCACATTTTCCATTCCGCATTTCTATTGTAGCGTACTGTATGTATGGAGCATAATATATTTGTGTATATTCTTTATCACCGCGGACACGTGAGGTAACGTTACTCATTTTATAACCTTTATGGTCTTATAGTCAATCGTGCTTATGTAGCCACATTCTTCTATTAGCTCTGTAAAACAATGCTAAATGCGTCAAAGAAGTATTATCTTGTGTTGTATTTTGAAGCTACATGGCCTTATGACTCCCAAGTGGTGCAGCGGTCAAAGGCACAGCACATAAGTGCTAGAGGCGTCACTACAGACTCCCTGGTTCAAATCCAGGCTGCGTTTCTATCAAAGTAAGTGCCTTGTTAAGTTATAATAGTTTCCGTATGCCGTTTCTGCTGTAGCTCACTGTATGTCTGGTTCATAATATATTCCTTATAACTGCGGACACACAAGGTAACGTTACACATTTTTATGGTGTTATAGTCAATCATGCTTACGTAGCTACATTATTCTATTAGCTCTGTAAAACAACGCTAGTTGCGTCAGAGAACTATTAGCTTGTGTTGTATTTTGAAGCTACCCTGGCCTTATGACTCCCAAGTGGCGCAGTGGTCTATGGCACTTCATCTCTGTGCTAGAGACGTCACTACAGACACCCTGGTTCAAATGCAGGCTGTATCACAACTGGCTGTCCCGCAGTGCACAATTGGCCCAGCATTGTCTGAGTTTGGCCAGTGTAGGCCATCATTGTAAATAATAATTTGTTTTTAAATTACTTGCCTAGTTAAATAAATAAAAAATATGACCATGGTTTGTTTATTTGGTCTATTCAGCATAGCTCTGTTCTGCCCTGCCTTGCCCCCTTGTGGAGCTCAAAAGTTAGTTTCTTACTGTTATAACTCCAATCTGTGATTTTGTCAATGCAATAAACTATTTTTTATAGCAGTGTTTATTATGTTACTTCTTTGTAGTATTGTTTTATTGCTATATCCTTATATTGTATTCTAATTAATAATTCTTCTTTATTCTGTACTTTCAGAAATCACAAACATTATTTGCCAATATCATAACTGGAGCTGGACATCTTTGGAGCTGAAGAATGAGGACAGCTTTTGTATGCTAACGTACACTCCTTAACAGTTTTACTGGATGAAAACACAGCAAGAAAACACATATGCCAATAAGTAATAGTCATCTATTTTATTGCAGTATTGGTAGTTGGTTCAACAACTTGTTTTACTAGAGGACAAAAAACTGAATATGCATAACCCATATTTAATATCCATGCAGTGACTGAACAACAACTGCATTTCCACCCCCATCTCTAAAGGCATGGTATCATGGCAGGTCACCTGTTAAGTCACCTGTCAGGTCAGTCAGCCACTTATTGCTGCAGATGTGCTCTATAATGATTGAGCATGTGATACTCCTCAAAGCATGGTGAAATACATAGAGGTGTATCACAAGCTAAACACATGTATTTTGTCATCTTCCTCTGCTTACTTCTCCTGGCGCCAGACAGGCAGACTTTGCAATGCCTCCGTGTGCGACTACCTTGAGAAGCAGTTTGAGGGACTTTGCAGGGAAAATGCCGTGCAGTGAGGCGTAGGGGATTGTCTACAGCAGGACGACCCCCAGTGGATGGGCGCCGAGGGTTGTGGTGCTCGTCTAGCAGCTCTCTCATGAGGTTCTCTCTGTATTTTTGGTAGGTAATTACTTTACCTATGAGGGAGTGGGGAGGATGAGGAAAGGGAGAGGATGATGAGGCAGTGAGGTATTGTCACTATAATTGCATAATGAATTTGTTTGTGAACTGTACATCCAATTACAAAAATACCTTGTTCAGTAATCTTCTTACCTGTTAGTTGGCGGTGAACTATGCTGCCGTTGAGGACAGCAGTGTCGATCAGATGGAAAAATATATTCTTATACCACTTGGTCGTTTCCCGAGTGCATTCCACAAAGCTGTTTATCATGTCTGCCTTATCCACGGCCCCCATTTTGAGGTTATAATCAAGTACACAATCTGGTTTGATCTTTCTCTCTCCCATCAGGTGGTCCACCTTCCCTGTGGCCGACATGGTTGCTGTATGGACAGTGGAGAGGACATGGACGTCTCGCTTGTCATGCCACTTTACTGCCAGCTGTTGACCGTTCTCCTGGAACTCCACCTCCCCTCTCTGCATCTTCGTGCATCCAAATGCTGCCATCCTCTTCCTGTTCGACCTGACTGTGCAACAGGCACCTGTGCTGTTGGAGAGCAGATGCTGGAAGAGTGTGGGACTGCGGTACCAATTGTCCACGTACAAAGTGTGTCCCTTGCCGAGATGAGGAGCCAGCATGGTCATCACCACGGACCCGGACACCCCAAGCCCCTCATAATGTTTGATGTCAGTGGTGGACCCTGTGTAAACTATAATATCCTGGACAAATCCTGTCTTCACGTCGCACATGACAAAGAACTTGACTCCAAACCTGTGCCTTTTGGAGGGAATATATTGACGGAACGCCAGCCTGCCTTTCCATAACATCAGGGACTCATCAATGCATAGGTCCTTATATGGCACAAAGACCCGACCAAATGCTGATGTCAGGCTGATGAGAACATTTCTTATTTTGTATAACGGGTCACTTAGGATGGCAGTAGCATTGTTGACGAAATGCTGGCATCGCAGCAGAACTAGGAAGCGGTCTTGGGAAAAGAGGGTGGCAAAGAAGGGAGTTGCAAACATAGGATCTGTGCTCCAGTATTCTCTTAGGGAGTTCTTCTTTACTATTCCCATGAGAAGGACTGTCACCAGGAAGGTATACATTTCACTAATTGTGGTTGTCACCCATTTAGCGAGTTTACCCCTCACTCCTGGCTCTCTCTTCTCCTGTAGCTCTAAGGCATAGCGATTTGTCTCCTCAACTATGTCTCTCACCAGCTCCTCTGTCAGAAACAACTTGAAGCACTCTGCCTCAGTTGGAAATGGCAAGGGGCGTTGCACTCCAGACTCGTCCAAGCAAACAGCAGGGCCAGGAGGGGTAAAATGACTGGTGGCCTTCCAGCTACCACAGAACTCCTGTACTTCATCCACTGTCCATCACCACCAGCATCTTCAAAGGGACCTGGTACTTTGTCAGTGGACAAGGGAAATTCAGATTCGGGGTTCTCAATGGCTACAAGGTTGGGGGGCTCTTCACTGTCACTGTCAGAATCTGATTCCTGACTTTCATACTCAGACTCATTGTCAGAATTTTTAAAAAATCTCTAGAATTTCCACATTTGTGAGTTGTCACCTTTTGAAAGACATTGTTAATGCTACAGCTTAGCTCACTAGCTACATACATAAACAACAACACTGAATGGTGCAGAGTGGGAGGTTACTTGGTTGACTGCCGGCACGCGCCACTTGTATCAATAAATCAGATAATGTTTTGTGTGGCAATTATTTGTGTATTTACGGTTTTATTCACATGTTTTCAATTCTAGGTGACAAATCATGCATTCCGATTCTTGCACAGATTGTAATGGGCACATATATGTGTGTAAAATACTTTTTTAAAGGTTGTACTGATTATGATGAGCTAAGCTAATTCCAGCTGTGTAGCCATGTTTGTTGACATATAATGCATTCTGGGTTTCACGTCTGTTTGACCAAAGATGTTATAACAAAATGAGGTGAGTAAGAGTTCTGGAAATTAATGGTGGGATGTGAACTACGGTAGATGACACACCCCTTCAACATGCATACTATAAACAGACCAAACTCATCTCCTCTTCTCTTATTATCTTCGGTTTCTGTGAGGAAAAAATGCATGGCTGCGCGTTGAAACTAATCGTCGGATTACTTTACATTTCTATAAAGTGTTTTACCTAGTTATTTCGATCAATGGTGAGCTCACCCGTGATGTGATTAATTATATATAGTAATTGCTATTAGCTAATTCATATTGTAGTTTATATCAGCCGAGAGTTAGAAAATATGACTGCTTGTGTTGGGTCAATCTTTCCTCAGCGCTAGGACAAATGTAGCCTACATTTTTCCGGTTAGGATGATTGTGTTATGCTATATTTACTTCTGTGAATACCTGAACATTGCATCCAAAAATAAACTGCTGATATTCTGGACATAACTTAGTAAGGACTGAGGAGGAGAGATCGGACCAATGTGCAGCGTGGTAAGTGTCCATTTTAGTTTATTAAACTGAACACCAAAGAAAACAAAATAACAAAGTGAATGATACAAAAGAAAACCAAAACAGTCCTGAAATGTGAAACAAACATTACAACAGGAAACAATCACCCACAACTCAAAGGTGAAACCAGGCTACCTAAGTATGGTTGTCAATCAGGGACAACGATTGACAGCTGCCTCTGATTGAGAACCATACCAGGCCAAACACAGAAATCCCAAATTATAGAAAAAGGAACATAGACAACCAACCCAAATCACGCCCTGACCATACTAAAACAAAGACATAACAAAAGAACTAAGGTCAGAACGTGACAAGCTCGTCAAAGGTAAGGCATGTTTTATATTTTATTTCTGCATTTTGTGTAGCACCTGCTGGGTTGAAATATGCTACTCTCTTTGTTTACTGTTGCGCTATCATCAGATAATAGCTTCTTATGCTTTCACCGAAAAGTATTTTTAAAATCTGACATTTTGGCTGGATTCACGACGAGTGTAGCTTTAATTTAGTATCTTACGTGTGATTTAATGAAAGTTTGATTTTTATATAATTTTATTTGAATTTGCCTCGCTGAATTTTCCCTGGCTTTTGGCCAAGTGGGACGCAAGCGTCCCCTATACTATAAGAAGTTAATGCAACCGCTGTGTTAGATTTTTTAAAACGTTACGAAAAAAGCCTACCATGCAATAATCTGAGACGGCGCTCAGACGTAAATATATTTCTCCGCCATGTTGGAGTCAACAGAAATACGAAATTACACCATAAATATTCCCTTACCTTTGATGATCTTTCATCAGAATGCAGTGCAAGGAGTCCCAGTTCCACAATAAATGGTTGTTTTGTTCCATAATGTCCAATACTAGTGTCCAATTAGCTGCATTTGCTAGCACTTTCAGCTCCCGTGCCCAAAAGCTGGCGCTGGTCCAGGAGAACTCAGACGAAAACTTCAAAAATATATATTCCAGGTCGAACTAAGTAGTGAACTAATAACGATCCAACCGGAGCATACGTTTTCATCTGCAGCCAAATGGAACGATGGGGATATCTACAGACAAATGCGCAACAGGGAAATTGGAAGATTGCCTGCCCTATGAGTTCTGTTATACTCACAGACATAATTCAAACAGTTTTAGAAACTTCAGAGTGTTTTCTATCCAATAGTAATAATCATATGCATATATTAGTATCTAGGACAGAGTAGGAGGCAGTTCACTCTGGGCACGCTATTCATCCAAAAGTGAAAATGCTGCCCCCTATCCCAAAAAGGTTAACAGGAAGCAGGCCAACTCGGAACAGGGGACACATTTGTGAGTTGCACAAGACGTGGGGAGCAGAGATTTTTCTTTTCGTTCATGTATTGAATAAAGATTGCCCCGTCTACAATTTGATAGATTATTAACGTTTAAAAATACCTAATGTTGTATTACAAAAGTAGTTTCAAATATTTTGGCAAAGTTTATAGGCAACTTTTGAAATATTTTGTAGTGACGTTGCATTTTTCTAAGCTGTTTTTTTATGGATCAAACTCGCTTTATAAATTGATATTTTTGATATATATGGACGGAATTAATCGTACACAAGGACCAATTGTGATGTTTATGGGACATACTGGAGTGCCAACAAAAGAAGCTCGTCAAAGGTAATGCATATTTTATATTTTATTTCAGCGTTTTGTGTAGCGCTTGCTACGCTAGCCCCTTTGTTTACTGCTAGTGAGGATGGCTGCAGGCTATCAGATAATAGCTTCATATGCTTTCGCCGAAAAGCATTTTTTAAATCTGACATGTTGGCTGGATTCACAACGAGTGTAGCTTTAATTGAGTATCTTACATGTGTGATTTAATGAAAGTTTGACTTTTATAGCATTTTATTTGAATCTGGCGCTCTGCATTTCCCCTGGAAATTGGCCAGTTGAGACGCTAGCGTCTCCCCTATCCTCAAGAGGTTTAAAACCTCTTAAAGCTAGGGGGCAGAATTTTCACTTTTGGATAAATAGCGTGCCCAATTTCAACTTCCTGCTACTCATGCCAAGAATATAAGATATGCATATTATTCATAGATTTGGATAGAAGACACTCTGAAGTTTCTAAAACTGTTTGAATCATGTCTGTGAGTATAACAAAACTTATGTAGCAGGCAAAACCCCGAGGACTAACTGTTCAGAATTATTATTATTTTTTCCCATCTCTCTTCCCTATATTGTCTTTGCCATTGGAAATTTAATAGGAACATACTTGCAGTTCCTACCGCTTCCACACGATGTCGCCAGTGTATGGAATATGGCTGAGGATATTTCTTTGGTGGGAATAATGGTGGGAATGGTGGGAATAATTTGACCGTAGACAGTGTGTGTAAACCTCACAACCCTCCCTTTTTCTTTTGTATTGTTTTTGGTGAGTTGCATATTTATTAAACATGTGGAACTCTAAGTACGCTGCGCCTAAGTACGCTGGCCCCACACACCAGGCTTCCTGCGACGACCCCTAGTCCAGAGCCTCCTGTGAGGGTTCGCAGTCCAGAGCCTCCAGCGAGGGTTTGCAGTCCAGAGCCTTATGTTATGTTTTGTGGGTCTTTTTGTTGCTTTCCAAGTCTTGTGCTATCACTCTCTTAGGAACCAGAAGGGGAAAGTGGAGAAACTAAGGCTGCTCCATCTGCCATTGAATGAGACCGCAGCTTCAGCTGGAATGGCATTTCGTTGTGTGATCATAGTTCGGAGGCCATAAGTTTCTGAATTTGTACACCTCGCGGTAACTGTTCATTCTTTGTTAATTTGTTTGTTTGTTTAGTTAAAGTTTTATAATCATTTGTTAATTTTTTTATTCATGTTTTATTGTCATTGTTTATAGATTTATTAGTAATTTCCATGTTTATATGAATTGAACATTAGGATGCTATTGTTCAAGAGGATGGACTGTTGGAATCAACACTTTGAACATTGAGATATTAAAGACATGATAGATCAGACGCATAGTATATTAAGTGGGATATATATATCTGGATGGGAGAAATGTTGAGTTGTCTGAATACAGCTGTACAGAACATTTGGGAAGAATTTAACTTGGTTAACAAAATTACATTTCCCTCTTTTGTTGTCCCTAGTGTTAGGTACTTATTTTTCTAAGTAAATAACTCACAAACACTAGAGAAACTTTAAGCAAAACAAGTTTTTTTTAACATTTTATAAAATGTATTACAAATAAAAAAAAACGGAAATATCACATTTACATAAGTATTCAGACCCTTTACCCAGTACTTTGTAGAAGCACGTTTTAGCATCAATTACAGCCTCGAGTCTTCTTGGCAATCAAATCAAATCAAATTAGTCAACTGTGCCAAATACAACAGGTGTGGACCTTTCAGTGAAATGCTTACTTACGAGCCCCTAACCAACAGTGCAGTTAAAAAAAATATGGATAAGAATAAGAGATAAAAGTAACAAGTAATTAAAGAGCAGCAGTAAAAAATAACAACATATACAGGAGGGTGCCGATACAGAGTAAATGTGCGGGGGCAACGTTTAGTTGAGGTGGTACATGTAGGTAAAGTGACTATGCATAGATGACAACAGAGAGTGGCAGTGGTGTGGAGAGGGGAGGGGGGGGGGGCAATACAAATAGTCTGGGTAGCCATTTGACTAGATGTTCAGGAGTCTTATGGCTTGGGGGTAGAAGCTGTTTAGAAGCCTCTTGGAACTAGACTTGGCGCTCCGGTACCGCTTGCCGTGTGGTAGCAGAGAGAACAGTCTATGACTGGGGTGGCTGGAGTCTTTGACAATTTTTAGGGCCTTCCCCTGACACCGCCTGGTATAGAGGTCCTGGATGGCAGGAAGCTTGGCCCCAGTGACGTACTGGGCCATTCGCACGACCCTCTGTAGTGCCTTGCAGTAGGAGGCCGAGCAGTTACCATTCCAGGCAGTGATGCAACCAGTCAGGATGCTTTCGATGGTGCAGCTATAGAACCTATTGAGGATCTGAGGACCCATGCCAAATCTTTTCATTCTCCCGTGTGGGAATCGTTTTGTCGTGCCTGCTTCACGACTGTCATGGTGCGCTTGGACCATGTTAGTTTGCTGGTGATGTGGACACCAAGGATCTTGAAGCTCTAAACCTGCTCCACTGCCCCGTCGATGAGAATGGGGGCGTGCTCGGTCCTCTTTTTCCTGTAGTCCACAATCATCTCCTTTGTCTTGATCACGTTGAGTGAGAGCTTGTTGTCCTGGCAGCACATGGGCAGGTCTCTGACCTCCTCCCTATAGGCTGTCTGGTTGTTGTCGGTGATCAGGCCTACCACTGTTGAGTCATCAGCAAATTTATTGATGGTGTTGGAGTTGTGGCTGGCAGTGCAGTCATGAGTGAAAAGGAAGTACAGAGGGGGCCGAGCACGCACCCCTGAGGGGCCCCTGTGTTGAGGATCAGCGTGCCAGATGTGTTGTTACCTACCCTCACCAACCTGGGGGCAGCCAGTCAGGAAGTCCAGGATCCAGTTGCAGAGGGAGGTGTTTAGTCCCAGGGTCCTTAGCTTATTGATGAACTTTGAGGGCGCTATGTTGTTTAACGCTGAGCTGTAGTTAATGAATAGCATTCTCACATTGGTGTTCCTTTTGTCCAGGTGGGAAAGGGTGGTGTGGAGTGCATCATCTGTGGATCTGTTGGTAGGGTATACAAATTGGAGTGGGTCTAGGGATTCTGGGATGATGGTGTTGATGTGAGCCATGACCAGCCTTTCAAAGCACTTCATGGCTACAGACGTGAGTGCTACGGGTCTGAAGTAATTTAGGCAGGTTACCTTAGTGTTCTTGGGCACAGGCACTATGGTGGTCTGCTTAAAACATGTTGGTATTACAGACTCAGACAGGGAGAGGTTGAAAATGTCAGTGAAGACACTAATTAACCTGAAAGCGTTGCTGTATCTAAGTTAATGTGGAAAAGTTGAATTTTGTCTCATTGGTTGGAACAAATCAGTTTGTGTATTATCCCAATTAATGACCCAGAAAAGTAGGATGGCAATTTAACTTATTTATTAGATTGAACGAGACAATGATATCCAATCAGTTGAGATTGGGTGGATAACATACAGTGTAACCTGAAGTATTTAAAAAAAAATTACTGGTGATTCTTCACCACCAGAGGTCACTGACAGCACAAGCTGAAATCATACGGGATTTCCACCCGGCTCGCGATTTCACTTTCAACAAAGGGGAAAACAAACATGTCTGCTCCCCCTTTTGTTAGCTTAGCACTTGGTGCAATGCTTAGCTTCACTTGTGCGGGAATTCCACTTCCCAGCACAAGGAAATTTCCCTCCAACAATGGACCAGGTTTACTAAGTGACGCCCAACGTTCAACATTTCAACGATATGTTTCACAATGTTGACCGGAACGCGCGGAGAACAAAGAAATACACAGTTGGTCTGGAGAGATACTTAACTGCTTCGGTGAATCCATATATGGGGCGGCAGGAAGCCTAGTGTTTAGAGCATTGGTCTTGTAACAGAGAGGTTGCAAGATCGACTGCCTGAGCTGACAAGGTAAAAATCTGACACTCTGACCGGCAGTTAACAAGGCAGTTAACCAGTTATGCATTAGGGGGCGCTATTAACATTTTGGGATGAAAAACGTTTCCGTTTTAAACAAGATATTTTGTCACGAAAAGATGCTTGACTATGCATATAATTGACAGCTTTGGAAAGAAAACACTTTGACGTTTCCAAATCTGCAAAGATATTATCTGTGAGTGCCACAGAACTGATGCTACAGGCGAAACCAAGATGAAATTTCAAACAGGAAATGCCCCAGATTTTGAATGCGCTTTGTTCCAATGTCTCCTTATATGGCTGTGAATGCGCAAGGAATGGGCCTACACTTTCTGTCGTTTCCCCAAGGTGTCTGCAGCATTGTGACGTATTTGTAGGCATATCATTGGAAGATTGACCATAAGAGACTACATTTACCAGGTGTCCGCTTGGTGTCCCCCGTCGAAATTATTGCGTAATCTCCAGCTGCATGCATTTTCCCATGTGGTTTAGAGGAGAAACCAAACTTCCACGAATTATATATCATCGAATAGATATGTGAAAAACACCTTGAGGATTGATTCTAAACAAGTTTGCCATGTTTCTGTCGATGTTATGGAGTTAATTTGGAAAAAAGTTTGACGTTATAATGACTGAATTTTCGGGTTTTTTTCTTAGCCAAACGTGATGAACAAAATGGAGCGGTTTCTCCTACACAAATAATATTTTTGGAAAAACTGAACATTTGCTATCTAACTGAGAGTCTCCTCATTGAAAACATCCGAAGTTCTTCAAAGGTAAATTATTTTATTTGAATGCTTTTCTTGTTTTTGTGAAAATGTTGCCTGCTGAATGCTAGGCTTAATGCTATGCTAGCTATCAATACTCTTACACAAATGCTTGTTTAGCTATGGTTGAAAAGCATATTTTGAAAATCTGAGATGACAGTGTTGTTAACAAAAGGCTAAGCTTGAGAGCCAATATATTTATTTCATTTAATTTGCGATTTTCATGAATAGTTAACGTTGCGTTATGCTAATGAGCTTGAGGCTATACTTAAGATCTCTGATGCGGGATTGCTCGTCGCTAGAGGTTAACCCACTGTTCATAGGCCGTCATTGGAAGTAAAAATGTGTTCTTAACTGACTTGACTAAATATAGGTAAAATAAATAAATAAATAATAATAATAAAAAAATCTACTCAAATTTCTATCGGCTCGCCCTATGTCCTCCCTTAAAATACTACTAGCGATAGACAGAAATAACACTACGTTGTGGCCCAACATCGGCCGGTTCATATGCACTAGCTCATAGTATTCGTTAAAACCCATACAAACTGACTTCCGTCAGATATACAACACAGGAGTGGTTCTCTCCCTACCAGTATCTGGGTGAAAAGGAAAAACCACACACATTACCCTCTCAACAATTATCCTGCCTATAGCTATTATTGGTGTATACGCATCTTGCTACCCAATTGCTATGGAATGAATTCAAAAGTGAGGCCTAGTTTTATCTTAGATTCCTCACAGGGGGCGCCAAATATGTTGTAAAGCAGTGATAACTGCTGTTTATCAAATAATTAGCTATGTTTATAACTACATGATTAAATTAATCATGTAATCAGGTAATCATTAACTCAGTAACCTGGGGCACCATGGGAAAAGTCTGTTTTAATGAGTTTCCGTTTGCCAATATAACTCAAAGAATATCAGAATATCGATTTCACAGCCGTCGCTAATGAATTAATTTCCTCTACAGTCTCATCCTGAACGTCGCATAATTTGTAAATCTGCACCAACCTAAGTCTCACTAAATAATTCCGTACCACAACAAGCTAAATGATAATATAAGATACACATACACAAACATACAATCTAGACTATTGATTAGAACTTAGTACAAGGAAACAGGTCCCTAACGGACCAACACAATATGACACATGTTACACAAGATGGGGATTTAGAAAGAGACAGAGAGAGAGAGAGAGAGTGCACGAGAGAAAAGTACACTTGGATACATTTGTAAACTATGCTTAGTTTAGCTCTAACACCTTGCCCCGAACTGCCGCTCTTATGTGTCAGAATTATAATGATGTAATTACTTGTTGAAGGTCTCCATTGCATATCTCTTCCTGGACTGAGTTCCTCTTAGGAGGTATAGCCGAAGAACTCCTCCGATGGTGGCACCTTCTTCGTTACCGGGTGTAAGTCTCTGATTGTCCACACAACGTCAGTGTCCTTTCTCTTAGTGTTCTGTTCCCTTGCATTCTTTCTGTGAGAGTGGAATTCTGAGGAGGCTAATCAGCCATGTCGACCCTCCCAGCTTGAATAGAAGGACCGTATAGACAACCGATGATTTGAAAAGAATAACTGGCTGGTTCGTCTTGAATTCCTCTTCTGAGATACAGTAATCAACCGTAGCCTAGATTGTTAACTTCTTATGGCTGCAGGGGCAGTATTGAGTAGCTTGGATGAAAGGCCTGCTCCTCAGTCATAGTTGCTAATATTTGCATATTAGTATTGGATAGAAAACACTCTGAAGTTTCTAAAACTGTTTGAATTATGTCTGTGAGTATAACAGAACTCATATAGCAGGCAAAAACCTGAGAAATTCCACTTCCTGTTTTTTCTGGAGGTGGCATATTTTCAACCAAGGTCTCATTGAAATTACAGCGAGATACGGATGAGTTTTCACTTCCTAAGCCTTCCACTAGACTCTAATGTGAAGGGGCGTCGTTTGACACAGGTCAACAGCCATGACTGGACCATGCTTTCACCAGGCGCGTTCACAGGGGAAGGACTTGCGTTCCACCGCTCATTTGAAGTAATTCAAATTCTCCGGTTGGAACGTTATTCAAGATATCTGTAAACAACATTCTAAAGATTGTTTCAGTACATCGTTTGACATGTTTCTACTGACTGTTACGGAACTTTTGGACTTTTCTTCACGTTATAGTGGACGCGCTTTGTGACTTTGGAATTGTTTACCAAACGCGCTAACCAAAGTAGCTAATTGGACATAAATAATGGACATTTTCAAACAAATCAAGCATTTATTGTGGACCTGGGATTTCTAGGACTGCATTCTGGTGTTCATCAAAGGAAACATTTATCATGTATTTTCTGGTTTCTGTTGACTCCAACATGGAGGCTAATTTGGCTACTGTTCTGAGTGCCGTCTCAGATTATTGCATGGGTTGCTTTTTCCGTGAACTTTTTTTGAAATCTGACACAGCGGTTGCATTAAGGATAGGTATAGTTCCATGTGTATAACTTGTATTATCATCTACATTTATGATGAGTATTTCTGTTGAAACGATGTGGCTATGCAAAATCACTTGACGTTTTTGGAACTAGTGAATCTAACGCGCCAATGTAAACTCTGATTTTTTTATATAATTATGAACTTTATCAAGCAAAACATGCATGTATTGTGAAACATGAAATTCTATGAGTGTCATCTGATGAAGATAATTCAAGGTTAGTGATTCATTTTATCTTTATTTATGCTTTTTGTGAATGCTATATTTTGCTGGAAAATGGCTGTGCTAATTTTGGTTTGGTGGAGACCTAACATAATCCCTTGTAGTGCTTTCGCCCTATTTGAAATCGGACACTTTGGTGGGATTAACAACGAGAATAGCTTTAAAATGATATCAGACACATGTATGTTTTAGGAATTGTAATTATGAGATTTCTGTGGTTTGAATTTGGCGCCCTCTATTTTCACTGGTAGTTGTCATATCATTCCCGGTAGTGGGATTGCAGCCATAACAAGTTAAGAGGTTCCTTTGTCCTCTTCCTCGTGTTGCGTTTGTGGGGTCGCGACTATATTAGATCACAATGCAGCTGTGGTCCATTTTAGTGTGATATGTAAATTCTTAACTCACATGTTTTATACCCCCGGGTCACAAAGGGGTGTTTCCGTCTTTATGGCAAATTCTCTGGGGCACATTCCAATCCTCCACACTGAGAGGACAAAAGATGTGTCTACTGTCTTACGATTTAAAATGGGAGTGTGGTGTCTTAACCCCCCCATCAATCCCTCTATACCTCTCTCCCTCTGCGGTGGTGAGAGATCTCTCTGTAGGACTGTGATCCACAGTAACCTGACCCGAACATGCCAGTCATGACAGGTGGCAAGTACCAAATTTGCCCTGAACTAATTGATGATGCAGAACCACTCTGTCAAATCCCTGGCCCAGGAGTACCCAGGCAGGGATTCTTACACATGCCGTCACCCGTACAACTCAACTCTTTTATGGTCTGAGGTACAAAATGAGGGCTCCAATCAAAATGAGCGTAATATTTGGTATTTTATTAGGATCCACATTAGCTGTTGGAAAAGCAGCAGCTACTCTTCCTGGGGTAAACATAAAACATGAAATAATACAGAGGACAGAACTATGTAAAACATTATCAAAATGATACAGCCTACATATCAATGCATACGCACAAACTATCTAAGTCAGGGCTGCCCAATCCTCTTCCTGGAGATCTACCATTCTGTGGGTTTTCAGTCCAACCCTAATTTAACACACTTGATCCTACTAATTAGCTGCTCAACAAGGCCTTAACAAGCTGAATCAGAAGTGCTAAATTAGGGTTGGACTGAAAACCGACAGGACAGTAGATCTCCAGGAAGAGGTTTGGGCAGCCCTGATCTAGGTCAAAGAGTGGAGATGCATTGTGCTGTGAGGTGTTGCTTTATCTGTTTTTTGAAACCAGGTTTGCAGTTTATTTGAGCAATATGAGATGGAATGGACTTCCATGCAATAATGGCTCTATGTAATACTGTACGCCTTCTTGAATTTGTTCTGGATTTGGGGACTGTGAAAAGAACCCTGGTGGTATGTCTGGTGGGGTAAGTGTGTGTGTCAGAGCTGTGTGTAATTTGACTATGCAAACCATTTGGAACGTTTCTTATGAAAAGAAGAAGTGATGTAGTCACTCTTAGCCAAGAGAGACTGGCATGCATAGTATCTATATCAGCCCTCTACTTTGGAGGGCTTTTCAGCCCATCTCTTCTAAATCCCCAAACCAAAGCCAGGAGCTGCCCCCAAACGTGTCCCCTCTGAAGTTGCTGTCCAACGGCCTGAAGATTTGCCTAAGCAGTAATAATGAGACTGCTGCTACATTTTCAGTACCATTTGGGAGATTTTTCAGCTGCAAGTCAGTCAATTGGCAGAGGGACAAAAGCGCTGTCCCCCACAGTTCAGCCAGCACCTCGCTGCTATTAGCAATGGGTTCCAGGTTCTGTATTGTACTCAATCGGTTGGGTTCTCAGGGTCACAGTTGTTGTCAATCCAATTGCCACACCCATCGGTGAGCATGATGGACACAAAAATTGTGGCAGTGATGAGTGAAAGAGATCAGCCCTGGTTTAGGGATGGAGGAACATGGATGATGCCTGAGAATCTAACAGCATTTAATCCAGCATTTGATCCAGCATCATCTAAGAAGGCAAATGTTCCAGCATCATCTAAGTCAATTGATTCAGCATCATCTAAGATACCAAATGATCTTGAATCATCTACAGTGTCAGTGGGCGAAGCCTTTGTATTCCTCATTGCACTTGTTGTAATTGTCTTTGCTGTCTACTGTTTTGGTTATCACTATGGCAACAGCCTCCAGGAAAAATAAAAGGCTTAGTAGATGGAGAGCTTGACAATGTCTAACATGCTGGTTATAACCAAAAAGTCTCTAGGTTGTGTCACACTTTAAATCAGAATTATAGCTTTGTGATTAGTAAGCGTTTCTAATTTCTTCATGTAATCAACTGTATGAATTTGAAGGCAGCTTTAACAACAGATGTTATTTTTGCACTGCTATTTTTCTTTAGTTGAATTCCACAATATTCTGTGACATGCACACATACAAAAGCATATAAAAAACTAAGACATCATTAGCTCTCTTATTTATACAGTAAAGATGGTATCAGCATATTGTACATTTCAGCACCATGACTCCAGCAGAGCTGAGATGCATATGCACCAGTCAACCTGATCACAACCCCTAGACTACAGTGTGGAACTGTACGGTGGTGTTCTTCATCTTCTTCTTATAGTCTTCATCAAACTGTTCACTCTGGGCCACAGTGAAATGGTTCTTCCAGTCACCAACCTTTCCTGGAGTGTGACAGAGGGTGTGAGCAGAGAAATTTGTTGAGGCAGAGAGAAAGACTGACAGAGAGAGAGGTATAGGGGAGAAATAGAGAGGTCTACCTTTTCGCATGAATGGAGAGATCTTGATATCCATTATTGGGAGGGTGGAATAGTTGGCCATGCTGTTCTTCTTCATAGTATCAAACTGCACTCCGCCTCTCACCCTCTCCTTCTCCTCTGCTGAAGGAGACAAACCTAGGAAGGAGCACAGCCTGTCCAGCTCTCTCCTCGTATCCTGCAGGAAAACACACTAGACACTGTACTCTTGCCTCACTGAAAGCTAATGCTAGAGATTATCAATATAACACTGATATACACACTGCCTTTATGTACGTTAATGAGCTACATAATCTGCAAAGAGGTCAGAACCTTTATGGCACAGGAGGTAGTTGTTCTACTCACCTCAACCATATCCTCATAGAAAACGTAGTGGAGTTTGGAGTGAGTCTGTTTCCTCTCCCACCAGCCAGTTACATGGTCGTACCACGAACCAAACACCACTGAGGGAAAAAGCCATGTGGACATGAGAGGATGTTAGCGAGATATATATAGTCAGGAAAGAATCACAGCATCAGTACTCTCCCTCTTACTCATTATAATGTATTTGTTCACTTACTCATTCATTCACTAGTTCATTCTCTCCTTCACTCACTCTTTCCATCCATGAATCTCTGTAAGAAGTTGTTCCAGTCTCCTGGCTCTGGCTGTGCCTGGTTCATACGGTCAAAGTGGAAATAAGACACTGCATTGTCCTTGGCATTACGGGCCACATACACTATCTGCAGAGAGAGAAATCATTGCAGTTACAACATGAATTGATGTAAGTGTATATTTAAAACAAACAGAAGGAAATGGAAAAGCAAAAAATTAGGACAATAAAACTTTTTACAAAGACTGTTTCTCTAAAGAGTATTCACAGTCCACAAGGAGTCCCAAGCTGGTTCTGGAGAGGTTTGAGATCGTTAGTGTACTGTGTAATGCTATGCTGCCCTCCATTGTGTCATTAATTAAGTTCACTTACTGGTCAAAAAGCAGCACAGGAGGTTTGAGGATGCATAAATGTTAACTATATGCTACACCAGCAGACATGAGCAGAGTCAGATTCACAGCCTACACAGACAACAAGCAGAGAGTTACATATAATGTACCCTGCAGTTCTGCTCCCAGAAGGACTTGGGCACCAACTGGACTGGGAGGTGGGTCTTGATGAGGCGAGGAGAGGTGGATAACTTGTCTGCCAGCTCTGTTCCTGTGTGTACAGAGGGGTGGGGATCTGAATCGGTTACTTTTTGGAGATAAGGATGATTTTTACAGTAAACCTGCTTATTGTCATGTAGCTGGAATATGTGATTGGCACAACTTCTCACAGTATACGATTTCAAGCCATGAAAATGAGCCTTCAACTTTGTGACAGTAAAAAGCCTGTTGATAAGGACTTTGGTATAGTGCATGGTGTTTTCCAGATTCTGTATTCAAGTATGTCAAAAATTTGATCTACACAGACTCGGATGTGTCTTGTAAGTGCAGTCATTATTATCTGATCAGTTAGTTATTTGGAGTACACAGTGCCCTTCACACTGTATTGATGTAAAATCAAGATAAAGGCTTCAGTGTGGAGTTATATCAGGGTTGTATTCTAACCTGGAGGGAGAATATGGAAGTCACTTTCCAGGAAAGGCACCCTCTCATAGATAGGCAGTGAAGTCTGACGCTCAGGGGCTGTCTGACCAAAATACAGCAGGTCTAGAATGTAGGACACCCATGTGGTACCTGGGAGAGAGAAAGAGGGGGAGAGAAGATGGAGAAATGGGGAGAGAGAAAAAGGGAGAGAGAGGCCTGGCAAAGAGCTGCGTCTCTGGTCATCCATTTATCCCTACAAAATGTCGGCAACACACAAACACAGACCTGCTTTGGGGTAAGTGGAGATGAGGATATCATCTGGCCTGGCCTGGAAGTTTCGTATGTTCTCCCAGTTGTCAGTGAAATAGTGGGTCATGGAGACTCCATGGAAGTCAAAGAGTTTTGGTCGAGGTGGCAGCTCCATCTGTTACAACAACACAGTCCACCTCTGATCAGAGAGATATTATCAGGGAGAGTTACAATAATCAACTATTCACTAATATTCTTGTTTCATTCAAGCATATTCTCCAGGTGACAAGAGATCCCATTTTCAACATATAATTCCTTGCCAGTTCCCTTGTCAAAAGACAAAGTACAGAAAATTATAGACTGCATACAGTCATGATGACTTTGTAAAGTACAACTAGCTGACTATGACCATAAGGTTCTATCTGCATTTGTTAAAATTAAGTTGTTTTTCATAGCTTTGTTTTGTTCAATGTTCTCTACCAAGATAGTGCTCTAAATACACCAATTCATGTTGTCATGTTCAAAAGAGTACTTGATAAAATAGCTGACTGTACCGACAGACGAGAAACAGGTACAGGGTGTGGATTTAATAAATAGACATGAACAAACAAGAACAGCGTCTGGACAGGAAAAACATAACATCAATGCTGACTCAGGAAAGAAACTGAGGAAGTGACAGATATAGGGGAGTTAAATTACGTGATGGAGTCCAGGTGAGTCCCATAATAAAGCTCACGTAATGATGGTGGCAGGTGTGCATAGTGAGGAGTGAACTGGTGACCTCTAGCACCGGAGAGGGGGAGCAGTAGTAGACTTGACACTGACACTATTTGGAACTTTAAAGCCAATTATCTCAGAATCATCCTTTTGCAGATAGAACCTCATAGTCCCAAGTTCTCACATTCTCAAACATAATGTTCCTGACATGTGATTCATAAAAATAGGTTAAAATAGGTAATTTTATCCTGTCGCTGCAAAAGTAAGAAGCTGGATATGTTACATTAAGGGGAAAAGGCCTGGAGGTTTCCTGGCATAGCATATTGTCTTTACAGGTAGATCTATTTTGGGTAAAGAATTTATCTGCACACACGTCAAAACGAGCACAAGCGCTATAGGTTCTATTTAGACGTGGGAAATTTGGCATTTCTTACACAAAACTTTCCGACACATTTCTCAGTAGCTGGTAGAGTTACCTGACTAACAAATTTTAGATTGGAGTTTTCATTCAGTAGAGTTTTCAATGCATTTATCTAAATCCATCCCTTTAAATTTGGTGTACCTTTCATTTGATTTTTCTTGAAAGACTCACTAGAATATATGGAAAGAATGGTTCAGAATATTAGGGGATCAACGACAAAGTTCAAATACTTATTTTCCACCATAATTTGCAAATAAATTCATAAAAAATTATACAATGTGATTTTCTGGATTTTTTTTTCTCATTTTGTCTGTCACAGTTGACGTGTACCTATGATGCAAATTACAGGCCTCTCATCTTTTTAAGTGGGAGAACTTGCACAATTTGTGGCTGACTAAATACTTTTTTGCCCCACTGTATATGCAAGTTGAGGGGTGTTTTCGGCAAAAATTATGAGCAAGGTTACAGCGATGAGGTGTTCACCATTACCGAATGTCTACTGTGCATACCCAATGTCTACAAGTTAAAAGATTATGATGGGTTGCTTATAGAGGGACCTTTTTATGAGAAGGAATTACAGAAGGTACAGTTGGGTAAAGACAAAGTCTTTCACGTGGAGGAGATTCTAGATCAACAGAGAGAAAAGGGTAAAAAAAAAATGGGTGCTGGTCCGCTGGAAAAACAGGCCCCTCATGGAACGGCTATCCGCTCCTGTAACACTGAAACATGAGTCATCTCGGGGAGAAGCCACTGTTCCCGTTCTGATATCGAAACTATGCCCCGTCAACCTGTTAGGCCGGGATGTAATGACTAAACTGAATGTAGCCGTCACTCCCACTGAGAGGGGGGGGGGGATAACGGATATTCCTAAAACCTTGATGGAACTCTCAGACAAAGTTGTACCAGGACTCATTAACAAGTTGGATTTAGGGGGCGCTATTTTAATTTTTGGCTGAAAAACGTTCCCGTTTTAAACAAGATATTTTGTCACAAAAATATGCTCAACTATGCATATAAGCTTTGGAAAGAAGACACTCTGACGTTTCCAAAACTGCAATGATATTGTCTGTGAGTGCCACAGAACTGATGTTACAGGCGAAACGCAGATAAAAATCCAACCAGGAAGTGCTGCATTTTTTTAAACCGCCTCATGCCAATAACTCCTTATATGGCTGTGAATGAGCTACGAATGAGCTTACGTTTTCCACATTTCCCCAAGGTGTCTACAGCATTGTGACGTCTTTTTAGGCATTTCCCTTGAAGAATGGCTGTAAGGGACCATATATGGCATGTGGTCACATGGTGTCTCCCGCAGAAAATCTTGCGTAAAATACAATACAGCCATTTTTACAATCGCTTCTTATGAGAAACCAACTGCCTCGACGGATATATTATCAAATATATTTGTTAAAAACACCTTGAGGATGGATCCTAAACAACGCGTTTGCCGTGTTTCTGTCGATATTATGGAGCAAATTTTGAAAAAAGTTTTGCGTTATAGTTGTAGCATTTTAGGGTCGATTTCTCAGCCAAGCATGATGAACAAACAGGAGCTATTTCGCCTACAAAAATAAACATTTGCTATCTAACTGGGAGTCTCCTGAGTGAAAGCATCTGAAGTTCTTCAAAGGTAAATGATTTAATTTGGTTGCTTTTCTTATTTTCGTGAAAATGTTGCCTGCTGCCAGCAGAGCTAGCATAGCATTATGCAATGATAAACTTACACAAATGCTTGTCTAGCGTTGGCTGTAACGCATATTTTGAAAATCTGAGATGACAGTGTTGTTAACAAAAGGCTACGCTTGTGTTTGAATATATTTATTTCATTTAATTTGCGATTTTCATGAATAGGAAAAGTTTATAGGGGGTATTTATGTCCGTTGCGTTATGCTAATGTATTTGAGGCTATGATTACGCTCCCGGATATGGGTTTGCTCGTCGCAAAAGGTTAAGATGTCCCCCGATGACTTACACTGTACTCTCTGCTATAACAAACACCCAGGTCCAGATCCAGTCTATGAGGAAGCATTACTTGAAACCCAGAGAGAACTATAGAGTTAAAGTGTTTTCACTATGACAGCACTCATGCTGCTGTGGAAGTGGAGCTACCTCCTCAGAGTTAGAAGCTGTTTAGAGAAAGGTGGAGTCCCCATGTATCTCTCGCCAAGGAGCCCTCGGAAGGGTGGGAGGACATGGGCCAGTGGGTGTTAAAGCGGAGGAAAATCAGACTGGGTAGACATGATTAGTGGAGATCAACACAGTCCATCAACCGAGGTATCGCAGGAAGCTAAATTGGAGAGCTAATAGTGTTCCTGGTGTACATCTGAATGAGTGTGTAAAATACTGAGGAGAGGAGTACCTGTTAACAGAAGAACAGGAGTTAGAATTACAGATAGTCCCTGAACATTTATGGTCACAAGGACCAGCAGACGTAGGATTAATTAATAATAGTATCATTCCACGGGCTCCATGTGTGCCAGATCCACATACATCGTTGAACCAATTGAAACCTGAAAATGCCTACTTTACAGTGATAGATTTGGCAAATGCTTTCTTTAGCATGCCAGTACACCCCGATAGTCAAGGGTGGTTCGGGTTCACTTTTATGGGGAGCAAATGGACGTACTCGAGGACTCCCCAGGGATTTTCGGAAAGTCCCACAATTTACAGCCAGGCTATTACCCAAAATCTAGGTCAGTTTCACCCTCCACAAGGAAGCCAAATTTTGATATATGTAGATGACATTTTGGTGGTGAACCCCTCTCAAGAGGGCTGTAAAGCGGACAATCTAGCTCTGTTAATGTTTTTGGCTGAACAGGGCCATAAAGTCAGTAAGAAAAAGTTGCAGCTGTGGCGGGGGGAGGTTATCTCTCTAGGACACACCATAACACAGGACGTGAGAACACTTAACTTGACTAGAAAAACAGCCATTTTAGAAGCACCCAAACCACTCAATAAGAAACAGATGATGAGTTTTATTGGAATGATTAACTACTGCTGTTCATGGATACCCCACTTTGCATGACATACCGGAAAGCTCAGTGAGTTGATATATGGTAAAGCTATGGCAGCCAGTGAGAAGATAGAGTAGACTAGGGAAGCAGATTAACAGTTTATGAGCATCAAGAAGCTGTTTACTTCTTAGGGCTGAAATCCCGTTAACGGGATCGATATGACAACAGCCAGTGAAAGTGCAGGGCTCCAAATTCAAAACATCAAAAATCTCACAATTAAATTCCTCAAACATACATGTATTTTATACCATTTTATAGGTTATCTTGTTGTTAAAGACATCATTCAAACAGTTTTAGAAACTTCAGACTGTCTTCTATCCAAATCTACTAATGCATATCTTAGCTTCTGGGCCTGAGCACCAGGCAGTTTACTCTGGGCACCATATTCATCCAAGCTACTCAATACTGCCCCCTGCCATAGGAAGTTAAAACATTTTTCTCCACACAAAATTCTAAAGACAGGTCACCAGATATAAACTCCTTCGGATATTTTAGCATCTAACACCCAGAGTACATTACAATTGTTTACCTCATTTATTAATGCAATCATACAGATATTATCCCCTATATTCGTGAATAAAAAGCACTGACCTTATTAATTGCAGCTGAGGTTTCAATGTTGGTTGGATCTCGTCACCGTTTCAATCGCATACCAGTTTGCCACCGGCCTGTACAGAACCCTCCGAATGGGGCCAGGTCATTATTCTACGGATATTTAATCCGCCCGTGCACGGTTTCGGCGTCTCTATGGAACGACAGAAGCAGATATTGAGATCCGGCTCAAAGGACCAAGCTGTCACGAGAATTTTCAATCCCAATGATGATAACTAACAATTACTTAAGCTTTGACCAATCCCCGAGGTTTGTAAGACCCTGGGTTTAATAATAATTAGGAAAAGACTCAGCTTATGCAAAAGGTTGGCTCTTTATTCACAAGAACATTCTGACGTCCATAATACAAAGACATGCCATTTTATAACTCACCCCCTCCCTACCTACTACACACATATACACGCACATACAAACACACAAACAGTAGGTGGGATGTATCTTTCCCCATAGTTCTCACCACTCGTTTATCACTACCAAGCTGGCAGTTCCATCCTCCCGAGATTAGAGGGACCTTGACGGACTCCCTTTCCTGCCATAAGTTTCTCAGAGATCTAACCATGCACAGTTTAATTGTTCTCTGTATTTTCTTAGTCACACACACACACATTTCTACTTGTCTCGACCAAACCTTATTAGACTGAAGTTTATCATTCTAATTCATTATACATGTTACATAATCAAATAATGACTAATAGTTTCGTTTGTCTAATTATTCCTTATATATGTTACATAATCTAATCATTATGTTTCAGGGTGGAATTCTTTAGTCATTACCTTAAAAATAAATTACCTTATCAGTAACAAATAAAATCCCAGGACATAGGCATATCTGATATTGGCAGAAAGCTTACATTCTTGTTAATCTAACTGCACTGTCCAATTTACAGTAGCTATTACAGTGAAAGAATACCATGCTATTGTTTGAGTAGAGTGCACAATTATGAACTTGACAATGTATTAATAAACAAATTAGGCACACTTGGTCAGTGTTGATACAACATTTAGAACAGATGTGCAACAGTTCATTGGATCAGTCTAAAATTTTGCACATATGTATGCTGCCATGTAGTGGACAAAGTGGACAAAATATAAATTGTGCCTGATCTGGAATAATACATGATGGCCTTTATCTTGCATTTCAAAGATGATGTTACAGAAAAAAAAAAAATGTTTAAAAAAAATGTCTTTGTATAATCTTTTACCAGATCTAATGTGTTACATTCTCCTATATTAATTTCACATTCTCACAAGCTTCAAAGTGTTTCCTCATTTTAGGCGAAACATTAAAGAAAGGGTCGGATCCTTTTAACAAAGCCTAAGTCTTAATGTTTCTCAAATGGTGACAGTGAAACCATACTACACATGATAGCAATTCCAACATACCAAAATAACTGACTTACCCTGCTCTTTCTGAGTAAGATACCTCAGGGTGAATGCACGGCTTACAAAATGACTCCTAATTTATACTCTGTGTTCCTCCTTTCCTGTCTCCTCCCCATTCTCTCTTCCATCATTTTCTTTTCCCTTGAGGGAAAGGGTCTGGTTTGTTCTGGATCTACTCCAGAGGTGAGGGGCTTTTCTTTTCTCTCTCTCAGTATCTCATGTGTCAGTACTACATCGCCAGGGGCACTTACATTACCAGAAATTCACCACTAGGTGGCAGCTGGACAAAGAATTGAGCGAAGTTATTATTACCTTAAGCTTACCATATGCTTCCCAGTCAAAACAGTTTGCGCAAATATTATGACAACATTTTGTGTAATTTTTGTTCGTTTTGGTATTCAACGTTTTTTTGTGGGCTGTTGAAGCACACATTCTTCAGGTAAGTCGAAGTTCTGCGATTGGTCAACAGTAGGGATTCTTGAATTAAGTGTTTGTTGTCATTTAATGACAGACGGCTAGTTTTCAAGCTATTTTTTTCACTTGAAATATACTGCACCAAACATCTTAGTTAGATGTAAAATTACTCAACCAAGACCTCGGCAAAAACGTAAAAATTATTAAATTATCTTAGATTAATTCAGACTATTTGAGGAAGTGTGCTGGCTGTGTTTTTTATATGTCATCTGGTGATTCTTAGTAACTATACTGTTCCCTTTGAAGAAAAATGTATATAAGTTGACATATTAGACATGTGTAAGAAGAATGAAGGCTGAAGCCCATGTGAGTGTACAAAGCTGCAACAACATCGAGTTAAACATTAAACATGTAAAAAACTGAACGCAAGCAGAATCTGTGTGGATGAGGCATGGTAGATTAACAAGACGTGACTGGTCTGGGCCATGGGCCATCTTGTGAAGGCTATTGGACATGCACATGGGTTAATCATACATAGACAACATCGGCCTGAACTTGTGAAGACCTTTGACAGGAACATTAGCTAATCAGTGATAGGCACCAGTAGGAGTATGCATGTCACGCCACCAATAGAATCTATGCCTCAATGTCTGAGCCAATAAGAGAATGGAAACTAAGTAAGACAACAAGATTCACAAAGTGGAGTGATGATGTTATGTAAGGGTAAAACTGTATAAAACCAAGCACTAAGAATGAAGAGTCAGTTCTTTCATGGAATTGCTTGACTTTGTTACTCTCTGTAATAAAGTCTATTTGAATTCACAAGCTTCGGTATCTGATAAGTATTTGATTCAGTATTTCCCACAACACCATCTCAAGAGGACAAACAGTAGAATTGCTGCTTGTTTCTTGTTTTTCAAGCGAATGGTTTTTTATTAAGGGAGAATGCGAGGCTTGCTTCGCCTCGCTGAGTTCTGCTAGGAACAGACCAAACCTGACCTGAACCCAAACATATTCAATCCCCCCCCTTCCATCAAAGCACACACACACACACACACACACACACACACACACACACACACACACACACCTGATAGGCTACTGAATGGGCAGTGTCCTTGGGTAGATAGTGTCTTTGTCTTTTCTGTGCCCTTAAACCCCCTGCATTGTCCTCAACACACTGTCTAAATCACTTTCAACAGTGTATGTGTGTCTAATTCTTTCCTGACCAGAGACTAGGCTGCAGAGTATGTGCCTGGGCACTGTGTGAAGCTTGTACACATCTTTCACCTACTGCATCAACCTTCTTTATCGCCAGGTTGCTTGTTTGACACCAACAATCAATACAAAAAGATACTCTGTAATGTTACTTGGTAAGGAGGTCTGGTGAGGAGGTCAGATGTCACAGGTGAATGCTCATACAGTAAATGAGGAGATAATAACCAAGCATTGGCTACCTCAACATAAAGCCTCATCAGGCACCACATGCATTTATTTAAGTATCATTACAGATGCTGGCAGTGTAGAAGTTTAACATTTAATATCAAATACAATAGACCACATTAACTGGAATGACATTCACTCTCACGTGTGAAAAAAAGACCCATTAGCAACACCTCAAACTCTTCTGATAAACTGTCACCACTACATTGCCCCTGCCGCTATTCAATGTGCATGCGAATGAGTTGTTGGTGTCATGCCCTGACCATAGAGAGCCTTTTATTCTCTATGATTGGTTAGGTCGGGGTGCGACTAGGGTGGGTCATCATGGGGATTATGTTTCTATGTTGGCCATGTATGGTTACCAATCAGAGGCAGCTGTTTGTCGTTGTCTCTGATTGGGGATCATATTTAGGCAGCCATTTTCCTCTTTGTGCTTTGTGGGATCTTGACTATGGATAGTTGCTTGTTAGTACTATTGTTAGCTTCATGTTTCGTTTTGAGATTTATTGTTTGATTTTGCTGTGAGTTTCAATAAGAAATAAAAAGATGTGGAACCCAGATCACGCTGCGCTTTGGTCCAGTTAATCTAACGATCGTGACAGAAAATCCCACCAACAACGGAACAAGCAGTGTGCCCAGGAGGAAAGCCAGGAGTGGAAGACATCCTGGATGTGGGAAGAGATTATGGCAGAAGACAGAAGCCTGCCATGGAAGCAGGCAGAGGCAGCGAGGGAAGAACAGCGACGACGCCAGGGTTCGCGGCCACGACGCAAGCCCAAAAGACAGCCCGGAAAAAATGTTTTGGGGGTGCACACAGAGTGGTTGGCGACGCTGAGGGGTGAGTCAGAGACCGAGGAGGTATATTGGGACAGATTGAGCGAGGAGTGGGCAGCGAAAGTTGAACCAGAGCCAACTCCCCGTACTCACCGTGGGGAGAGTGTGACCTGTCAGGCACCATGTTTTGCGGTGACACGCACTGTGTCTCCAGTGCGCATTCACAGCCCGGCGCGTTCTGTGCCAGCTCCTCGCACTTGTCGTGCTAAAGTGGGTATCTGTCCAGGACGGGTTGTGCCGGCTCAGCGTGCCTGGTCTCCAGTGCGCCTCCTCGGTCCAGGATATCCTGCGCCGGCTCTACGCGCTGTATCCCCAGTGCGCCTTTACAGCCCAGTACATCCTGTACCTCCTCCCAGCACTCGCCCTGAGGTGTGTGTCACCAGCCCGTTACCACCAGTGCCGGGTCCCACGAATCTGGCCTCCAGTGCGTCTCCACAGTCCAGTACATCCTGTGCCTTCTCCCCGCACTCGCCCTGAGGTGTGTGTCACCAGCCCGGTACCACCAGTGCCGGGTCCCACGCATCAGGCCTCCACTGCACCTCCACAGTCCAGTACGTCCTGTGCCTGCTCCTCACTCTCATCCTGAGGTGTGTGTAACCAGCCCGGTACCACCAGTGCCGGCCTCATGCACCAAGCTTCCGACAACAGTTCTGTGTCCATAGCTTCCGGCGACAGTTCCCAGTCCAGAGCTTCCGGCGACAGTTCCATGTCCATAGCTTCCGGCGACAGTTCCCAGTCCAGAGCTTCCGGCGACGTTTCACAGTCCGGAACCTCCAACGACGGTCCACAGTCCGGAAACTCCAACGACGGTCCACAATCCGGAACCTCCTACGACGGTCCACGGTCCAGAACCTCCTGAGACGGTCCACGGTCTGGAACCTCCAGCGACAGTCTGCAGTCCAAAGCCTCCAGCGACAGTCTTCAGTCCAGAGCCTCCAGCGACAGTCTTCGGTCCAGAGCCTCCAGCGACAGTCTGCGGTATAGAGCCTCCCGCGACAGTCTGCGGTCCTGAGCCTCCAGCGGTGGTTCTCAGTCCAGAGTCCCCGGCGATGAACCATGGTCCGGAGCATCCGGTGACGATCCACGGTCCGGTGCCTCCGGCGACAATCCATGTTCCGGTCCCTCCGGCGACGATCCACGGTCTGTAGTCCCCGGCGACGATCCACGGTCCGGAGCATCCGGTGACGATCTCCGCACCAGAGCCGCCATTGAGGATAACGTATCCTCGAGTGGAGTGGGTGCTTCGCCCCGCACCGGAACCACCGCATTTTGTTTTGAGATTTATTGTTTTGGTTTTTCTGTGAGTTTTATTTAGAAATAAAAAGATGTGGAACCCAGATCACGCTGCGCTTTGGTCCAGTTATTCTAACGATCATGACAGTTGGAAGCAATTTGGAAGCAGTTGGAAGCCTCCAAGAAGAAGCTAGCTTCAGAAAAAACTAGCGCCATTAGCCAGGAGCAAGAGAACCCGCTCCCCCACGAGGCACAACGAATGCCAACCTCGCACTCTGTCGAAGACCTCCTTTCTGAGTTGAGATCCCAACGTACAGAACTAAACACTAAATTAGATGCCATTAACTCTCAGCTCAGTGCGATAGGGGGCAAGGTGACAATCCTGGAAAACGCTTTGCCTGACATCAACAACAAGATGTCCAGGCGCCCCGCGTTTATGGTTGAGGCAGAGGGGCGAATCCTATCCATGGAAAACGTATTGGCAGATGCCATGGAAACAATAGCATATGCTAAAAAGAAAATCGAGCATCTGGAAGAGAAAACAGAGGACCTGGAAAACAGGGGGCGAAGGAATAAATGTGTTCTATTCAATCTGGGCGAAAAAGAAGAGGGAAACATGCCACTGATCCGCTACCTGCAAGACAAACTTCCCGAGTGGCTCCACATGTCCACCGACAGGCCCATAGAACTCGAGAGAGCTCACCGAGCACTGAGGCCCCCACCAGCAGCCAGACAACCACCGCGCCCAATCACCATACGTTTCCTGAGATTCACCGACAAGGAACGAGTCCTACAGGCGGCGAAAAACAACACCATCACAGTGGGAAACGCCAAACTCGCTTTACACCAGGACCTGTCAGCTGGAATACGCCGAAAGCGCCGAGAATTTGACGAAGTGAAGAAATACTCCATTGACCGAGGCATCTTCAGGGGATTCAAATACCCAAACGAGCTCAGGATTCTTCACCAAGGAGCCTTGCGACACTTCAAAACTCCCGAAGAGGCAAAACGTTTTTTGAAAGACAATCCTGGCCAATGAGAAACAGACCAATGACTAAATGCGATTAATGCCATTACTAAAGGAGGTAAGACGACATATAGCCGATATCCAGAGACCCACCCCCTAAAGGTCATTATAGCCGTCCAATTTATATTTATTTTCCTTTAACTGAGAGGGATGGGCTGTATAGCCTAACCTAGGCCTACTAATGTTTCAGCCTACTTTTATTTCCCTGTTTTTTTGTTGTTGTTGCTATTATTACTTGGGGTTCCCTATGTCCCTCGGGGGAGGTATATGTAGGCTTGGCTATTGATTTTATTTTTCTCCCCTCTTTTACTGTGGTCTGGACGAGGGCAACTATGTTATTTACTCAATGCGGGGTGGAGAGGATGAGGCATTTCTTTGGTGGGGAGAGGGAGACGTTGTGCGTTGCTAACTGTTTCCGGTTTTTGTTTTATTCGGAACACAGAATTGAGACTGAGCGGGGGTAATAGATCCAACTGGATGTGTCGAGTTGTTTTGGGAACTCGGCTGGGGTGTTCAGAGATTATTATTTTATGTACACCATTTATTTTCCTTTTATGTGAACGCAGCTGTAATTACTATCCATTTTTACCCAGCGATGACTTGCACTAAAGTTCGATTACTGCTCGATGACGATGACTAGTACCTTGAATCTATTGACATGGAACTGCCATGGTCTAGGGCATGCAATAAAACGAAAAAAGATACTATGTGCTCTAAAAAAGGAAAAAGCAGACATTGCGCTATTACAAGAGACACACTTCTGTGATGCTGAACATGCCAAACTCCGCAGAGCTTGGGTGGGACAGGTGTATTTCTCATCTTTCAAATCAAACAGTAGAGGCACAGCCATACTTATCCATAAAAATGTTCCATTCATAATTAACAAAAACATATCTGATCCGGAGGGAAGATTTATTTTGATAACTGGGTCACTATATGGTCAACCAATTACTATATTAAACATATACGCCCCTAACACAGATACTCCTGCCTTCATGTCAAAAATTATAACCCTGTTCAATGAGCATTGTGTCTCCTTTGGCGTGGTGGCCGGAGATTTTAATTGTACCCTTAACCCAACCCTAGACAAATCATCTCAAGTCCCCACCACAAATCCTAGATCTGCAAAGATGTTGAACTCTCTCACTAAAGAGATGGGACTGATAGATATCTGGAGAGAGACTAATAGCTCATCTATGGACTATACATACTACTCTAATGTCCATAACACCTACTCCCATATAGTTTACATTTTTATCCCAAAGAGTTTCATAAATTCAGCCAATTGTACAATCGGACCCATAGCACTTTTAGACCACGCCTTTGTCCACCTCCGCTTTGACCTCTGCAAAAACATCCCGAGGTCAAAGAGCTGGAAATTCAACACCTCCATGCTATCAAACGAAGCGTTCCATACATTGGTAACTACATGGATAGACAACTACACACAAGACAATAAAGATTCTCCTGTTTCTCCGGCCAATGTGGGACGGTGCTAAAGCCACACTAAGAGGTCATCTAATTGCATATGCTTCCTCTAAGAAAAAAGCAATGGAAGCACACAGGCTAGATCTTGAGAGGGAGCTGGAATGCTGTGAAAAAATACATAAACAATCCCTAGACAGCACCTCCTGGAGTCATCTTAAAGTATCCAAAGCCAAACTGAATCTGGACTACACTCGGGAGATAAAAAAATAAGTTTTCTTTACTAAACAGAAATACCATGAGTATAGCAATAGGCCCAGTAGATTGCTTGCTTACCAATTAAAAAAGGAGCAGTCAGAGCGTACAATCATGGCTATCCGAACAGCAGAGGACGAGGTCACATATGACCCAAAGAATATCAATTTAACTTTTCATGATTTTTACTGCAAACTATATACCTCTGAGAGAAAACACACAGAGGCAGAACTACACTCTTTCCTAGAGGGAATCTCGCTACCTAAACTATCAGAGACCGACCAAGAAGATCTCAACTCCCGATTCACTCCTGAGGAGATCCTGGAGGCAATTACCTCCATGCCACCTAATAAGTCCCCAGGCCCAGATGGATTCCCCAGAGAGTTCTACAAAGCTTTTTGGCCCCAGCTCAGCCCTATCTTCATGCCAATGCTGGAGGATTTTTGCAAAAACGGAGTTCTCCCAGACTCAATGCACACAGCTCGCATTACAGTGTTGCTAAAAAAAGACAAGGACCCCCTATCCTGCTCGTCCTTCCGGCCCATAAGCTTGTTGGATTTCGACTATAAAATAATTACCAAATTGCTCGCCAAAAGACTAAACACTCTTCTTCCCAAAATAATAAAAGCGGACCAAACCTGATTTATTAGAGACAGATACTCTTCTGATAACATTCGCCGTCTTTTTGATATTATTGATCAAGTAAACGCACAGAAGACCCCTGTCCTGCTGGCTTCACTGGATGCTGAGAAGGCGTTTGACAGGATGGAGTGGAGCTTTCTGTTTTCAGTCTTAGAAAAGTTCAATATGGGCCCAAATTTTATTAAATGGATCAAATCACTATACTCTCATCCAAATGCCATGGTGACTACTAATGGACTGAACTCTGACAGATTCCCTCTGGAACGGGGCACAAGACAAGGGTGCTCGCTGTCCCCGCTGCTCTACTTGTTGGGGGCGGAGCCTCTGGCAGAGCTGATAAGGAGCAATCCAAGTATTATGGGTGTTTCTGCAGGCGGCCTGCAGCACAAGATTTCGCTTTACGCGGATGATGTCTTGCTCTACATATCCAACCCTGAGAAATCCCTCCCTCTCATTTTAGACACAATTGCTCAGTATGGCAAGTTTTCAGGTTATAAGATCAATTTTAACAAATCCACTGCCTGCCCTCTCAATATTACACTCACCAGCTCTATGAAGACACTTTGTCCTTTCCAATGGAAAACACAGGGGTTTCAATACCTCGGGATCTTCATAACACCAGATCTGAATAGCCTTTTTAAGGAAAATTATCTTCCACTCCTGGACCGAATCAAGAACGATCTCCAAACCTGGATCTCCCTCCCAATTAGCTTAGTAGGAAGAATTAATGTAATCCGTATGAACGTCCTCCCTAGACTGAACTACTTATTTCAGATGCTCCCATGCTATCTCCCAGTTTCCTTCTTCAAAACAACTAACCAAAGCATCACCAAATTTATATGGGGCAATAAAAAACCTAGGATCAAGTTTTCCACTCTATCGAAACCTGAATCTAAGGGTGGTCTTGCCCTTCCCTCCCTTCAATTGTACTACTGGTCTGCCCAAATCCGCAACATGCTAACATGGATCACAAACAGACAAGAGTCAACGTGGATTCAGATAGAAGCCCAATCCTGTGGTTCATTGCCCTTAAGCTCAATTATATTCATTAATAACTTTAGTAAAGTGGGCAACATAGCCAAAACCTTTGTGATTTACAGCACCCTACTAGCGTGGAGGGACTGTAAGAAATACCTGGGCATTTCCTCCCAAATATGTTCTCACTCGCCTATAGTGGGCAACCCAGACTTGCCAAAAGCCCTGAGGGAGGCCAACTTTAATTTTTGGCATACTCTAGGAATCAGGACCTTTTCAGACCTATTTCATCAGAAAACCACTACACTGAAATCCTTTCAAGAGCTCTGCAGTGAATTCGATGTGCCAAGATCCCATTTTTTCAAATATCTTCAAATTAGACATGTAATTTCCTCATTTACCTCCAAGAGGAGGTTTAGAACTCAGTTGAATGAAGTTGAAACCTTTCTTGTCACAGCACAACCCATTAAAGGCAAAAATATCTTACATCTATAGACTCCTTTCTGAGAAAGGAAGCTCCTCCTTTACTCCTTTGAAAATAATCTGGGAAAAGGACCTTGGTCTGACTATCAGTGATGAGTTATGGGCGGAGGTTTGCGACAGGGTATACTGCTCCTCTACCAGTGTAAAAATGAAAGAATCTAATTACAAATTTTTGTACAAATTTTATTATACTCCTTTGAGACTCCATAGAATGAAAACAGATATGTCTCCTAACTGTAAAAGATGTACCTCTGAAAGTGGAACCTATATGCATGTATTTTGGAGCTGTAGGGAGATTGCCAGATTCTGTACATACTGCTGCATAGAAAATACTAGAGGTACAGTTTGATATGACCCTGTGTATCTATCTTCTTAATGCCCAGCAGGACTTTGTTCTTGATACTGACAGAGAAAATTTGCTTATGACTATTACATACTTTGCTAAGAAATGTATTCTTCTATTGTGGGCCTCAAATACCCCTCCTACATTTAAAATGTGGATTGACCAGATTGTTGACTTTCTTCCTCTTGAAAAGCTCACTTATGACCTCCACAAGAGACAGCCCAAGTTTGATAGACTCTGGTCTCCACTATTCAACTATATTTCAAACTGGAGTGAACTGAGTGAACGGGGTGACTAGGGAAATGCGCAGATACATGTTGTGTAAGGTACTGTAAAACCTAAAAACGAATTATTGGCCCGTCGTCTCAGCGAATGCTTGAAATAGCTGATAAGAACCTTGATAGTGCTGCTGCAAGTGTTATATGTTTTTTTTGTGTGTTTTTATTTTAATTTCGTTTTTGAGTACGTGTGCGTATGTGTGTGTGTGTGTGTATGTACGTATGTATGTATGTATGTATGTATGTATGTATGTATGTATGTATGTATGTATGTATGTATATATATATATATATATATATATATATAATATATATATGCACCAAGGAAAATAAATGCTTTTATTTGACTTTATCATTCATTTTAATTTTATTTTAATTTTTTCACATGTATTATTATTTTTTGACTTTTTCTTTTTTTAAAGCCTGTGAATGTGGAATGTGTTTTGTTGGTTGATTGAAAAACAAGAAAACTTAATAAAACTTTAAATTGAAAAAATAATGCTCTTCTCCATTTACATATTCATTACTGTATTGCTCTCACGTATCACACTTTCACAAAAAACATGAAGACATGGCTAAAGGTCAATCAGATTTGTGAACATAATCCCTAGCTGTGTATTGCCGCTTTCCATGTTGTCTGTTGTCTGTAGCTTGTGAGGTGTGGAAACACTTTGTTGCTTTTATGGATTTTGTCTTGTTGCTTTTTGTGCTATGTTGCTCTGTCTGTATGCTACGTCTTGCTTGTCCTATGTTGCTCTGCGTGTGCTCACTGCTCATTGATTGTATGTATTGTAATTGTTTTTAATAACCTGCTCAGGGACTGCGGTTGAAAATTAGCCGGCTGGCTAAACCGGCACTTTTACTGAAACGTTAATTAATGTGCACTGTCCCTGTAAAAAAAATACCCTCAAACAAACATCAATGTATTACGTTTAGTCATACTGTATACAGTATACGAGTAGGAATTGTTACAGTTTCAAAGTATGTATATTTTTGAAACAGAATAACACAATGTTTGATGCTTAATAATGCTCTTCTCCATTTACATATTCATTACTGTATCGACTCTCACTGTTTTTTTCTCAGACACTGAAAAACAGACCAGGCAAGAGGATTTACAAATAGCTCACATTGCTAAGAATGTACTGTGCAGCATGTCCTCATTTTACCTTTGTTTTTAGTTCTCAACCTATAGCTCATATCTCAAAGTAGCATCAATCATTCTCAAAAAATGATATAAGACACTTCATGATCTTTCTCATTCACACTCCAGGATATGATACGATATGATCCTCACCCTGTATATTTCAACACTATAACCCAGTTAACTGTGGACCAATGGAAGACTGGCACCCCAGCCGAGCCTATCGTAAGTCTATGTGCGCCAAATAAACAATCAATCAACCTGACCACAAACAATCAGACAATCAACTTGATCACAACCCCTAGACTACAGTGCGGAACTGTATGGTGGTGTTCTTCATCTTCTTCTTATAGTCTTCATCAAACTGTTCACTCTGGGCTACAGTGAAATGGTTCTTCCAGTCACCAACCTTTCCTGGAGAGTGGGAGAGTGAGAGAGAGTCATGAGCAAAGAAAAGGTGGTGGATATAGAGAGGGGAGGAGAGAACGACTGACAGAGAGAGAGGTATAGGGGAGAAATGAAAAAGTCTACCTTTTCGCATGAATGGTGAGATCTTGAAATCCATGATTGGAACGGTGGAATAGTTGGCCATGCTGTTCTTCTTCATAGTATCAAACTGCACTCCTCCTCTCACCCTCTCCTTCTCCTCTGCTGAAGGAGACAAACCTAGGAAGGAGCACAGCCTGTCCAGCTCTCTCCCCGTATCCTGCAGGAAAACACACACTGGATACTGTACTTGTAGTATTATCTAAAAGTATTATCTGCCAGTCCATGTTGTCCTGCATCTGAGTGAGGACAATCCCTAGCCCAAAAGACGATGCATGTGCTGATACCTTTGTCTTAGCGTGGGGACGGTACTGGGCCAGCACTCTCTGTGGGGCCAGGTCTCCATTGACTTTCTCAAACGCCGCATGTTGCATGTGACCCAATGACCAGTCATTCCCTTTGGCTAATAATTCTCTTACGGGTTCGGTTTTGTCTGAAACCTGTGGGAGGAACTTACCCACGTATGTGACCACGCCTAAAAAGGTCCTAACTTCAGCCACGTTCTGGGGGAGGAGCATGTATGTGACGGCACTGATCTTGTCCTTGTCCGGCTCTATTCCAGCTGCACTGAATCTGTGTCTCAAGAACAAGACCTCTCACTGTGAGAAGGTGCCTTTTTCATTGAGTGTCAAGTCAGTGTCCTGGAGTCTAGTCTGAACTGCTGTGAGTCCTCATGCTCTGCTCTGTCCCATCCGCAATCGAGCACGCGTCCACGTGGACTATGACTCCACTTTGCCCATCCAACAGCTGGGACATGCGTCTTTGTAATTGGACCGGAAGCGATTCCAAATGGCAAAACGTTGAAACAGTAGCGGCCAAACCATGTTATAAACATTGTGAGCGCCCTAATCTCTGGTGACATCGGTATCTCCTAAAATCCTGAGTGGTATCCAGCTTTGTGATGACCTGTGAGCCATCCAACTGGGCCGGCGACTGTTCGATGTGTCTCTCTCTGCAGAGTGCCTCATTCAAGTTAGTCATGTCCATGCAGATCCTTATGTCCCCATTGGCATTTGGGAACCACCACCGTCCCTGCACACCAGTCAGTGGGACTCTCTATTTTAGACACAGCCTCAATTTCTTCTATCCTCCCCAATTCGTCCTTTACTTTGACCAATAAAGGGATAGGCACATGGCGGGGGGTGGTAATGGCATTGGGGATGTCATCCTTCTTGAGGCAGATTTTGTAGTCACCTTGTAGCCTAGGAATTTCTTTTTCAAAACTTTGATTGTCAGACAGCTAAAAGTGTCCTCTCCTGTGACATTTCCTGCATTCCTCATCTTTCCAGTTGTGGAAAGGGGATTTCCCACATTTGCCACAAACGCTTGAACTGGTTACTGGCCCTGTCCGTGATTGTTTTTTCCACGTCTGTCTCTGTGTTCCCCTCAGGTTTTTTAGCACGGTATGAGAACGCATATATTTCCTCACTCTCTTCACTCTGTCTGCATAGAACTTCCTCTGCACAGCATTTCCTGCTGTTTTTTACTGTCTCACTGTGTGATTTACAGCTTTGGACAAGGTAAGCTGTGAATCCAACTATAACTTCAGAAAGTTAGATATTTCTTATTCCCACTAAAATCTGATTTTGGATCAGTTCTTTCCTGAGTGAGCCAAGCTGTCAAATTGACAATGTTCCACTAGCTTGTGAAGAGCTGTGATAAAGCTGTCGGCGGTTTCACCCAGCTTCTGTTTGCGCACATTAAACCAACCTCTCTCAAATATAATGTTGTGTTTTCCTACGAAATCTTTAAGAGCACTGCAGTTAAGTTTCTCTTCCTCAGTCAACAGTGAAGCCTTTAATATGTCCTCGGCTTCATCACCCATAGTGTAAACCATACAATCAACATTCTCAGCGGAGCTAATGCGAAATCTGTCAGCACTAGCCACTGGCCTGTCCAGGTTTGCGCAAGAGCGCATTGAACTTGGGAGTCACCAGACCTGAAATCCCACCAGCTTCTTCAATAGGGTCTAGCTGCAATGTCATCTGCCAGAGCAGTCATCCTTCAGGGTCTCTATGCTGCTACCTACTGATATGTCATCTCTCAGTGCATCTCTCAGTGCATCTCTCAGGAAAAGTGGGGGTGTATAAAGGAACCGCATTAGGAGAAGTGGGGATTTCAAAAAGAGTCTTTAAATACTAGAAACGCTCTAATTCTATAACAACTAGAACCACCATGGCTTGATATTTCAATTATTATTATTTTAAATATTCAATAATATTCCATATTCAATATTGAATATCACCCATATAATAATATTCAATATTGTAAAATTAATGTATGCTCTTATAAGTAAAGGTAGCTAACGTTCAAAGACAACTCACACAACTTTGTGGGCTATACTCGGCCTTGTCTCAGGATGGTAAGTTGGTGGTTGAATATATACCTCTTGTGGTCTGGGGCCTGTGCTTTGGCAAAGTAGGTGGGGTTATATCCTGCCTGTTTGGCCCTGTCCGGGGGTATCATCGGATGGGCCACTGTTTCTCCTGACCCTTCCTGTCTCAGCCTCCAGTATTTATGCTGCAGTAGTTTATGTGTCGGGGGGCTAGGGTCAGTCTGTAATATCAGGTGTATTTCTCCTGTCTTATCTGGTGTCCTGTGTGAATTTAAGTATGCTCTCTCTAATTCTCTCTTTCTCTCTTTCTTTCTTTCTCTCTCTCGGAGGACCTGAGCCCTAGGACCATGCCTCAGGACTACCTGGCATGATGACTCCTTGCTGTCCCCAGTCCACCTGGCCGTGCTGCTGCTCCAGTTTCATGTAGTTTATGTGTCGGGGGGCTAGGGTCAGTCTGTAATATCAGGAGTATTTCTCCTGTCTTATCCGGTGTCCTGTGTGAATTTAAGTATGCTCTCTCTATTTCTCTCTTTCTAACTTTCTTTCTTTCTCTCTCTCTCGGAGGACCTGAGCCCTAAGACCATGCCTCAGGACTACCTGGCATGATGACTCCTTGCTGTCCCAGTCTACCTGGCCGTGCTGCTGCTCCAGTTTCAACTGTTCTGCCCGCGGCTATGGAACCCTGACCTGTTCACCGGACGTGCTACCTGTCCCAGACCTGCTGATTTAACTCTCTAGAGACAGCAGGAGCGGTAGAGATACTCTCAATGATCGGCTATGAAAAGCCAACTGACATTTACTCCTGAGGTGCTGACCTGCTGCACCCTCGACAACTACTGTGATTATTATTATTTGACCATGCTGGTCATTTATGAACATTTGAACATCTTGGCCATGTTCTGTTATAATCTTCACCCGGCACAGCCAGAAGAGGACTGGCCACCCCTCATAGCCTGGTTCCTCTCTAGGTTTCTTCCTAGGTTCTGGCCTTTCTAGGGATATTTTCCTAGCCACAGTGCTTCTACACCTGCATTGCTTGCTGTTTGGGGTAGGCTGGGTTTCTGTACAGCACTTTGATATATCAGCTGATGTAAGAAGGGCTATATAAATACATTTGATTTGCATTTTTTGCAGAACTGAAATTCCATACTGTCATCTGTGGAGACCATGAGTAACATCCGATAACCCAAGCGATGTCTTGAGTGGCACCTTTCGCACTCCACTTCTCCGTATATGGTTCCTTTCAAAACATCCCCTCCTTTCAAAAGCCCCACTTTTCTGAGAGGTGCGCTACACTGAGATTCCATATCATTAGGTGTCAGTATAGAGACCCTGAGGGATGAGTGCTCTGAGAGATGACGTCGCAGCTGGACCCATCTCGGCTTCTACCTCTTGTAACGTTGCCCGCAGTAACATAGTTCTCTCTCGTTAACTAGCCCAATTATGATCTACGCTGCTAATCTCTGTTTCTGTGCCCTCCTTGCTTTGAAACTGTCTGTCGGCTGTATGATTCACGTGGTAAGTCCTTCACGTTTTTGTGATTATTAAAACCATTCTGACACCATGTAGTATTATTTCAAATAAGGAGGCACAACAAGGTTCAAGCTTCAGCATGTCTACTGGCCTATGCTGTGCATGTCCTACATAGGTTACGGATACCCACAAGGGACATCCTACTACAGTACTCTTCCTCACTGAAAGCTAATTCTTGAGATTATCAATATAGCAATATAACATGGACATACACACTGCCTTTATGTACGTTAATGAGCTACATAATCTGCAAAGAGGTCAGAACCTTTATGGCACAGGAGGTTGTTGTTCTACTCACCTCAATCATATCCTCATAGAAAACGTAGTGGAGTTTGGAGTGAGTTTGTTTCCTTTCCCACCAGCCAGTTACATGGTCGTACCAGGGACCAAACACCACTGAGGAAAGCAGCCAGGTGGACGAGAGGATGTTAGCGAGATAGATAGAGTTGCATATATAGTCAGGAAAAATACTGATCAATAAGCCAGTATCACAGAGCCTCATCAACATCTGTACTGTGCTATCTCTCTTACTCATTGTAATTGATTTGTTCACAGACTCTTTCATTCACTCGTTTATTCTCTCATTCACTCACTCTTTCCATCCATGAATCTCTGTAAGAAGTTGTTCCAGTCTCCTGGCTCTGGGTCGGCCTTGTTCATACGGTCAAAGTGGAAATAAGACACTGCATTGTCCTTGGCATTACGGGCCACATACACTACCTACAGAGAGAGGGAGAGAGAGAGAGAGAGAGAAATCATTGCAATTACAACATAACTTGATGTAAGAGTATATTATTTAATTATACAACGGGTGGGTCTAATCTTGCATGCTGATTGGTTAAAACCCCATTACAGCTGGTGTCTGTTCCACAAGTTACCAGCGGCTAAAGCTATGATGTTGAAATGCCTATTTACTCTGTTCCATCTCACTGCGCAATCCACTGTCTCATCAGCCCATCCAGGCAATTTATAAACTTGATCTCCACTATAAAAAGCATCTAGACATTCTCACATTTCTTTTAGACTAGCATTTGTATAAACCTTGGTGTCTATCTCTCTGACATTTGCAACATTGTTTCAATATTCAAATTCAGTCTCCAGCTGTTCCATAGTAATGAACGTGTTGGGAGTCAGGACGAGAAAGACAGTCAGGCAGCGTTTCTCAGCCAGTCGAAATCATGAATCAGCTGGCATCATTTTTATGGATATATACAAAGAAATGTCAATAGGAAACAGGTCAAATGAAGTGAAATGCAGATAGTTTGCAGTCTTTTCAGCTTCAGTTTGAACTGAGTGTGTTAGCTGTGTTGTTGGCTAGCTCCTCTGAACAACAGTGTCCTGACGAGAGAGCATATTTTCTACATCAGGTGAAATCGCGCATCATTAGTTAATTGTTATGCATGTATCCAAATAAATGTCACTAGTAATTCTGGATGCTCTGTTTGACATGACTGTAAGTTAGCCATAGTTGGATAGCTAGCAAGCAAGGTATAAGAAAATCGCCAACCAGTATGGCAATCGAACATTTTGAACGAACGACGTCTATAGATACAGAACAAAAAGACATAACAACTGAGTCCCGTCTCTGGCAACCGAACCGATAGAAAGGATGACCAGCCGGCTTGGGTAGCAACCTTAGATTTTTGATGGGACTACATCCCATGGAAGGATGAAAAAGTATGAATAAATTCATCAAAATAATGTTTTTTAATGAACATTTGTCAACCCGTTGTATAAAAGTGATAATGCCCTCGAAGCCGGTGTTTGGAGGATATGTTGGTACAGTTTGCCGGACCTCGACTTCATCTCAGGTCCAACAACACCCATGTCAATATATCCTCCTAACACCGGCTTCTCGAAGAATATCACTTAAACAAACCACACAGAAGGAAATGGAAGAGGAAAAAATTAGGACAACAAAAACTGTTTACAAAGACTGGAGTCTTCGCAGTCCACACGGAGACGCACGCTGGTTCTAGAGAGGTTTGCAAAAGTTAGTGTATTGTGTTATGCTGCCCTCCATTGGGGATTCACACAAATTGTGTCATTAATTAAGTCCACTTACTGGTCAAAAAGCAGCACAGGAGGTTTGAGGATGCATAAATGTTAACTATATGCTACACCAGCAGACATGAGCAGAGTCAGATTCACAGCCTACACAGACAACAAGCAGAGAGTTACATATAATGTACCCTGCAGTTCTGCTCCCAGAAGGACTTGGGCACCAACTGGACTGGGAGGTGGGTCTTGATGAGGCGAGGAGAGGTGGATAACTTGTCTGCCAGCTCCGTTCCTATGTGTACAGAGGGGTGAGGATCTGGTTCTGTAATTTTTTTGGAGGTAAGGATGACTTTACAGTAAAACTGCTTATTGTCATGTAGCTGGAATATGTGATTGGCACAACTTCTCACAGTATAAGATTTTAAGTCATTCAAAAAGTCCTTCAACTTTGTGACAGTAAAAAGGCTGTTGATGAGGACTTAGGTTATTGTATTGTGTGTGGTGTTTTCCGGATTCTGTTTTCAAGCATGACAAAGATTTGATCTACACAGACTTTATTGATGTGTAATCAAGATAAAGGCCTCACAGTGTGTAGAGTTATATCAGGGTTGTATTCTAACCTGGAGGGATAATATGGAAGTCACTCTCCAGAAAAGGCACCCTCTCATAGATAGGCAGTGAAGTCTGACGCTCAGGGGCTGTCTGACCAAAATACAGCAGGTCTAGAATGTAGGAGACCCATGTGGTACCTGGGAGAGAGAAAGAGGGGGAGGGAGTAGTGAGAATTGGGGAGAGAGAGGCATGTCAAAGATTTATTTCTACAAAATGTTGACAACACACAAACACACACACAAACACACACACATACCTGCTTTGGGGTAAGTGGCAATGAGGATATCATCTGGCCTGGCCTGGAAGTTTTGTATGTTCTCCCAGTTGTCAGTGAAATAGTGGGTCATGGAGACTCCATGGAAGTCAAAGAGTTTTGGTCGTGGTGGCAGCTCCATCTGTTACAACAACACAGTCCACCTCTGATCAGAGAGATATTATCAGGGAGAATTACAATAATCAACTATTCACTAATATTCTTGCTTAATTCAAGGATATTCTCCAGGTGACAAGAGGTCCCAGTTGCCACATATAATTCCTTGCCAGTTCTCTTGTCAAAATAAATACAGTACAGAAAATGATAGACTGTAGATGGTCACAATGACTTTCCAAAGCACAACTAGCTGACTATTAACATTGTATGTTTCCAACATAATGAGCCTGATATGTGATCTATAAAAAAATCGGTTGAATAGGCCATTTGATCCTGTCTCTACAAAAGTAAGAAGCTGGTTATGTTACGTTAAAGGGAAAAGATCTGCAGGTTTCCTGGCATGGTCTCTATAGGTAGATGGTCAGTAATTTCGGGCCCAGATCTTATCTGTACACACTTCAAAACCAGAGCACAAGCACTTTCAGACATAGGCATGTACTGTAAAACCTTTGTCAGTCTCATGGAAAAGATCTAAGAAAAGGTAACAATCTCTTCGATTCTATCGAATAGTAAAATGTACATTTGAATACATTTCATAATATTTGCATTGGTGTCAGTAAAAACTTTGAATAACTTAAACAACTTTATCTGCTTTTGACCCATAATGAACTTCATGTTCACCACAGTCACATTTATTCATGCTAAAATACAAAGCCATCATGCACAAATACACAATAGAAAAGCCATCTGCGGTAAGACAACACAATTTGTGAGCAGAGAAAATAAATAAAAGTCAGTTACATTACACTCAAAATGTTGAAATATGTAAATAGAATCATTAGATATATCAGCTACTGGCACAGAACATTTGAAAAATGAAAAAGTGAAGCTCACATTTTCCATGTTGAATGGACTTCAGTAGTATCCTGTTTGGCAACTCTTCTCAGCTTTTCAGTCTCTACTTGTCTCTGTACAAGCACTCCTTCTGCTTCCCCTTCCCCTGTTCCTTTCTCTTCCCTCACTACAGTCAATGTATTTTCTCTCTTGTTTTGGTTTATATTTTCCAACCCAGCTTTGCATTCTTATCTTACCTCCACTCCTTCTTACATAAGTTCAGAACTCTCTCTCTCGTTACTGCAACCACAGATGTATTGTGTCAAGCCACCCCCTCCATATCCTTTTATTCCCCTGTTAGTGACCACCCTCCTTCTGCTTCACATGCACACACACACTCACTCTGATACTTCTTTCTTCTAATGGGTTCTAATTCTTCTTTCCAGTGTGTAGGTTGGTTTTTATTTCATGCACACATGTATGTGTGTATTAGCACTCCTCTCACAAATTATGTCACACAATGGGTAAGGTGACAAGAGCCTAAAGCATCTCACTTCAATAAACACACATAAGGTTTTCAGCTCTTTCGAAGCTCCCTAGAACAGAGCAACATGTTGTCAAAGAAACTGGAGAATACCCATTCTCTCAGTCCTTGATTCATTCCACGTCTGCTCTGATAGGTCAAGCTAGCGGATATATGCAGATTTCAACAGCACAGTGGATCCCCAGAGAGATGCGTAGAAAGTCTGCATGGGTCTGGTTATAGATGACCTCTCCTCTCTCTTGAAGTAATGCACTGGTTGGATCCTTTGTGCTCTGGGTCTGTGAATTACCACTTCACCATAATGTTCTTTAATCCTCAGGTACTTTCCCTCTTAATGTCCTTGTTAAGCCTAATTTAATTTTACCCCTCGGACACATTGTTGGCCCCTTTTCAAGTAAGCACTTGCTTTCCGGAACACTGGACCAAGCGACCCTCTGACCAAACAATTTGTCTACTCAGAGAAGGAGGGGGGATTTGTGAAACCAGTTCCCATAATATGTTGTCTACAGGCAACAGTATATGTTAAGGTGATTGCATGTGTGTGTGCGTGACACAAACTGAAAGTGGGAGTATGATTCTCTGAGGAATGTGCGTGACAGAGAGTATAGGGTGGAACAGAGTGAGAGAGGGAGGGGCACTCTTCCACCGCTCTCATGCAACAGAAAGATAAACTATTTTCACTCTTGCATGTCAGAGAGAAAGAGAATGTGTGCCTGAAATCAATCAATCACATTTATTTATAAAGCCATTTTTACATCAGCAAATGTCACAAAGTGCTTATACAGAAACCCAGCCTATAACCTCAAACAACAAGCAATGTGGATGTAGAAGCACAGTGGCAAGGAAACACTCCCTAGAAAGGCGGGAAACTAGGAAGAAACCTAGAGAGGAACTTAGTTCTCTTGTACCCCTCTGCCTCTAGTCCACTGGGACACATTGTTGGCCCCTTTTCAAGTAAGCACTTGCTTTCCGGAACACTGGACCAAGCGACCCTCTGACCAAACAATTTGTCTACTCAGAGAAGGAGGGGGGATTTGTGAAACCAGTTCCCATAATATGTTGTCTACAGGCAACAGTATATGTTAAGGTGATTGCATGTGTGTGTGCGTGACACAAACTGAAAGTGGGAGTATGATTCTCTGAGGTATGTGCGTGTAAGAATGTTCTAAGATAAATACACAATGCAAGAGGGCTAGAGAGCAATAGAACTAGTGCTTTTCAGTTCAACATCTGATTAGGATCTGTGTAGGAATTTCAGTCCGGGACTCATAGCTACATGTGGAAGGTTTTCATTAGTCCAAATTGTCTATACATTGAGCCTGAAACGGGATACTTGGTATTTGGCCACTGCCTCAATTTTACTGCAAGGAATTCTAATTGGTCAACCACAGGCTAGGCCTGGGTAGAAACTACATCCTGTCTCTTTGTTCAGTGGAGAAAACACTGAGGACAGGGAAGAATAAACATCTACTTTCCAGCATAACAACTATGATTTGTTCTCTTTAATAAATATATTTTTCTACTCCTGATTTTCTTTGGTGTCTGTGTTATTGAAGAATAACATCAACTGCTAAAGTGCGACAGCGAGTAAAAGGTGGAACAGAGTGAGAGAGGGAGGGGCACTCTTCCACCGCTCTCATGCAACAGAAAGATAAACTGTTTGAACTCTTGCATGTCACAGAGAAAGAGAATGTGTGCCTGTAATTAATCAATCACATTCATTTATAAAGAAACCAAGCCTAAAACCCCTAACAGCAAGCAATGTGGATGTAGAAGCATTGTGGCTAGGAAAAACTACCTAGAAAGGGAGGGAACCTAGGAAGAAACCTAGAGAGGAACCAGGCTGTGAGAGTTGGCCAGCCCTCTTCTAGCTGTGCCGGGTGAAGATTATAAGAGTATATGGCCGTTAAGGCCAGATTGTTCTTCAAGATGTTCAAACGTTTATAGATGACCAGCAGGGTCAAATACTAATCACAGTGGTTGTAGAGGGTACAACAGGTCAGCACCTCAAGAGTAAATGGCAGTTGGTTCTTCATAACCGATCATTCAGAGGTCAAGACAGCAGGTGTGGTAAAGAGGGAGAGGGAGAGGGAGAGAGAGAAATAGGGTAGAAAACAGCAGGTCCGGGACAAGGTAGCACGTCCGGTGAACCGGTCTGGGTTCAATAGCCGCAGGTCAGGGCTCCAATAGCCGCAGGAAAAACAGTAGAAACTGGATCAGCAGCATGACCAGGTGGACTGGGGATAGGGACAGCCAGGATTTATGAGATATGGTCCTAGGGCTCAGGTCCCGAGAGTGAGAGAGTGTACTTAAGTTCACACAGGACACCAGACAAGACAGGAGAATTTCACCAGATAGGACAGACTGACCCTAACACTCTGGCCCTGTCAGACAATACCCCCAGATAGGGCCAACCAGGCAGGATATAACCCCACCCACTTTGCCAATGCACAGCCCCCACACCACTAGAGGGATATCAACAGACCACTAACTTACTACCCTGAGACAAGGCTGAGTATATGAAGATTTCCTCCACTGCACAAGTCTGAAGGGGCTTCAAACCGGACAGGAAGATCATGTCAGTGACTCAACCCACTCAAGTCGAGTATTGCAAAAAAAGCCTGGCACAACGTGACACACCCCTCCTAAGGACGGCATTGAAGAGAACTAGTGAGCGACTGACTCAGCCCCCGTCATAGGGTCAGAGAATCCCAGTTGAGGGAGGGGAGCAGTCCAGGCAGAGACAGCAAGGGCGGTTCATCACTCCAGTGCCTTGCCATTCACCTTCACACCCCTTGGCCAGGCTCAATTATAGGACTTACTGAAGAGATGAGTCTTCAGTAAAGACTTAAAGATCGAGACATAGTCTGCTTATCTCACATGGATAGGCAGACCATTCCATCAAAATTGAGCTCTATAGAGAAAGCCCAGCCTCGAGCTGTTAGCTTAAAAATTCTAGGGACAATAAGGAGGCCTGCATTATGTGACTGTAGTGTATGTGTAGGTATGTATGGCATGACCAAATTGGAGAGATATGTAGGAGCAAGTCCCTGTAATGCTTTGTAGGTTAGCAGTAAAACCTTGAAATCAGCCCTTGCCTTGACAGGAAGCCAGCGCTGGAGTAACATGATCAAAAATGTGGTTCAAGATTCTAGCAGAGGTATTTAGCACTAACTGAAATGTATTTAGTACTTTATCCAGGTAGCTGGAGAGTAGTGTTGCAGTAGTCTAATCTAGAAGGGACAAAAGCATGAATGAGCTTTTCTGCATCATTTTTGGACAAAAACTTTCAGATTTTTGCAACGTTATGAAGATGGAAAAAGCTGCCCATTAAATATTCTTGATAGATTCATCAAAAAAGAGATTGTGGTCTAGAGTAACGCCAAGGTTCTTCACAGTTTTATTTGAGACAACTGTACAACCATCATGATGAATTGTCAGATTAAACAGCAGATCTCATTGTTTCTTGGGACCTAGAACTAGCATCTCTGTTTGGTCAGAGTATAAAAGTAAAACATTTGCCACCATCCACTTCCTTGTGTCTGAAACAGACTTTCAGGGTTGGCAATTTTGGGGCGTCACCATGTTTCATCAAAATGTATAGCTGTGTGTCGTCCGCATAGCAGTAAATGTTGACATTGTGTTTCCGAATTACATCACCAAGAGGTAGAATATATAGTGAAAACAATAGTGGTCCTAAAATAGAACTTATCATTGATTTGTCAGAGGACAAACCATCCACAGAGCCAAACTGATATCTTCTGGCAGATAAGATCGAAACCAGACAAGAACTTGTCCGTGTAGACCAATTAAAGTTTCCAATCTCTGCAAAAGAATGTGGTGTTCGATGGTGTCAAAAGCGTCACTAAGGTCTAGGAGCACAGGCACAGATGCAGAACCTTGGTCTGATGCCATTAAAATATTATTCACCACCTTCACGAGTGCAGTCTCAGTACTATGATGGGGTCTAAAACCAGACTGGAGCATTTTGTATACATTATTTGTCTTCAGGAAGACAGTGAAATGTCACGCAACAGCTTTTTCTATAAAGTTTGAGAGAAATGGGAGATTCAATATAGAACCATCGTTTTTTAAATTTTCAAGGTTTGGCTTTTTCAGGAGAGGCTTTATTACTGCCACTTTAAGTGAGTTTGGTAAACATCTGGAGAATAGGGAGCCATTTATTATGTTCAACATAGGAGGGCAAAGCACAAGAAGTATCTCTTTCAGTAATTCCGTTGGATTACGGTCCAGTAGGCAGCTGGAGGGTTTAGAGGCCATTACTATTTTTGTGAATGTGTTGAGAGATACAGGATTTAAAAAACTTGAGTGTCTCCATTGATCCTAGTTCCTGGCTGTTTTATGCAGACTCAGGACAACTGAGTTTTGGAGAAACTCCTGTAAGAGGAGTCTGTAATTTTCTTTATAATGATCATGATCTTTTTGTCGATTGATCACTGCTGAAGTGAAGGTCATCCTCACTTGGAGAATGTGATTTTTAGTTAGCTTTGCAACAGTATCAAAAATAAATGTTGTATTGTTTTTTATTCTCCTCAATCATGTTGGGAAAGTAGGCTGATTGGGCGCCGTATGGATGGTGTGACACAATTTATGGATAGTGTGGCGCAATTGCGGAGCCTCTGGAGCCAATTTCAGCTCCGTAGCACATTGCTGTGTGCCTCTCAAGTTTTTTAACAGTGTGTAGGGCTACATATAGCTCCGCATTGACATGATTGGTTGACTGCAGGTGAGTGAGGGAGGACCTGTATAAACACAAACATACTTCCTTGACAACCTCCTTCACAACAGCACCGTGCTGCACGGCGAAGTGCAAGAAGTATGAATGCCCTGACTTCTGATTAAATTGTTATAAAGGGTTAAAAGTGAAATAGTCTGGCAAGTAGCAACAAAGAGTACAGCAGTATGGAGACATCGCGGAAATGCATTGCGTCACCAGTCACCAAACACACTGAGTCAGCGTTGACTGACACTCATTCAAAAAGTAAATGGGACAGCCATTCAGAAAAATTAACAGAGAAACATAAACACATTGTTTTGGTAAATAACACATACAATCTGTTGTGAAATCATGTTTCTACACATCTATTTCAATAGCTGCAGAAATCATCAGTTGAAATATAAGTTTTATGTTATGTCTCTCTCATTCTTTTTCAGCAATCCATCATCTCTGCCACCTCCGCACAGTGGATGTCAAGCCATTTCTCACAATTTATTTAGTATTAGGACTACTATTGTTTAATTACTGTATATCTCAGACAGTTGTTCTATCCAAGGCATCACAGAAAGTAAGCCACATCATGTAATCCAATATGTACACATTTAAACAATTCAGGTCATATTATTAACTCAAAAGACAGACAAGTTGCATGATTTACATTATTCATTATTCATAATTATTTAATCATTAACTTTTGGTTCATGCATGTAACCAACCAATAGCTCACGAGGCTTCTTCTCTCCAAGCTGAGACATTGAAACTGAGATATCCCTTTCCATTCTCAAAACAATGTTCTGGGTGTACTGCCTAATTGCTTCTACTAATACTGAGGATTCCTCCCACTCATGATCAATCAGTCACTTTCATGAACCCAGTCTAATTGGTTATTAGAAAAGCACATAATGTTCCTTCACATTCCCTCCTCTTATCACTCTGTGATAATAATCATTCAATTTTCAGGTAATCATTAGATTATAGCTTCTATCAAAAGAAGGTTCTTCTATTAAAGTAAGTGAAATCAACACATAAAACCAGACACTTAATTCTTTCAAACCTTTCACTCTGGGATGTACAATCTAAAATACACACAAGGGATCTGTAGACTCAGATTGTTTCCATAGCTCTTACCTATTAAACCATTGCAGTAAAATGTTTTAACTTAAGACCTTCACTTCATACAGTTACACATATGCTTCATTACATCATTTAATTTACGGATTCTGGCAATAACATTTCAGTTGGAGCTTATGACGCGAATGGCATGTTAATGACAGATCTCAATGCATTTTTAATGATACCCCAAATAAACAGAGAGGGAGGGAGAGAGAGAGGGAGAGAGTGTGTTTAGGGCATTTCTGATTCAGGAAATCCAGACAAACTATTCACTGTATGACAAATTATTACTACTACCAATATTCTTAATACAAATATCTAAGACAAATGTGACTCACCACTTGGATTCGGTCTTAAGTAGCAACATTTGAGTTTCTGCTTTTACAGTGGATACAAGTAGAGAGCTACAACATGGTATATCATAAATTGCATTTGAGGAAACAATGTGAAAATCATTTTGCTTTGAAAGATGATCAAACTCACTTTTGATTAAACTGTCTTTCAGTGTTTTGATACAACAATTGGAGAGCCCTTCTTTGTCTACACCCATTACGCATTGTTCACACCCTCTTAAGCCTTAGCCCCACCCATCTCTTTAAGGGTTGTCTGTGCGTTCTGTACTAACTTGCCAGCTACTTCCAGACATCTAAGAGAGAGAGAGAACAGCTCACTGAACATTACTCGCACTAGCAGAGCTGGTTAGGCTGTTATGTTATCCAGAGCGTTGGTGACTGCAACTGTGCTGTCAGATTGTCCATTCCTAAATTCATAGTGTTTCGCGTTCAGAGCGCATACTGGATGCTCTGGCCAATAAGTAACGTAAACTAACTCACTTTTGTACATCGTGCTGGTCCGTACAATTGACCTTATTTTAGTGCCCAAAAAACGTAATACTTCCAGATCAACTGTAATATCAATACCATTGTAAAGCACAATTTCTCCCCTTTCCAACAGAATCAATGACGAGACCATCATGATGCCCATCTCTGCATGATTCAAGAAGGGAATGAGCTCCATTGGGTCTTTGTTTAAATGGCGAGTGGGGAAGCTAAACCTATTGTGTGATTGTGAGAAGGAGAGATGTTGTAGGGAAACGGCTTTTTTCACTCGATCTGTCCAACTTATCACCTTATCGCCTCTAAAATGTAAATAAAACACTATAAAGAGTTTACATAATGTGTCATTACATACCTATTTGAAGGTTTCTGTCGAATTTGAATCGGGTTTTTAGGGCGGTGCTAAAGTGATCTTCAGAAGTAAACAGGGGCTTTTGAGAGTCATGATAGCTTGCAGTGACGACGCAAAAAAATGACAAGGTATCCCCCCTTACCCTGTCCCTGTCCCTTTCTTGTTTTTAAAGGGAAGTGCTACACCTGGTGGAGAGAGGTTGTAAGACAGAATTAGTTGTTTTTATGCGTGCTGTACATTACGCTATGACACGTCACAATGTAACGTACAGCTTCGGAGGGGTCAGTTTTTTAAACTTTTGTCCAATACTATAGAGCCCTTACCATGTCAATCAACGCTTGAAAAGAAACACAGTTCACACCCCAGATGTTGATGTCAACACAGTCGCTACAGTCCCATTTGTTTTCTTTGCAGCCTCATTTGAATGTTGTGGTTGCGCACATTTGTACGGAATGGGGTTAGCGTACGGAATGGGGTTAGCGTACGTAAGGGTTGTTCTGAAAGCTCCGACCAACAGTCAAGCACCCAAGCTAACTGGCTAACATTGGCTAGCTACTTCCAGACACATAATGAGAGAACACCCCACTCTGACCATTTTACTCCTTCTAGCAGAGCTGATTAGGCAGTTTTCATGTTGTTCAGAGCGTTGGTGACTGTAACTGTGCTGCTGGCAACAATTGAATTACGCTTTGTTGCCAACGTTTACTGACACAGGACATATTCAATGGGTGTTGAGCATTCAAAAATTAATCAGTTATTTTGGATTCTGGCACACTAGGAAGAGAGTCTTTTGTTAAGAAATGTAGCTAGGTAAACACTGAATCACCAACGCATGACGTAACGTTAGATAGCGAGCCAGCCAGCTAAAGTTAGCTAGCTAGCAAACAGTACACTAACGTGAAAAGAAAATACTTTGTCAAAATTGAAGTGGAGTCTTTGGTTAAGACATGTAGTTAGCTAACGTAAACTCACCACATTCCGTACAAATGTGCGCAACCGCAACATTCATACGAGGCTACAAAGAAACTAATGGGACTGTAGAGACTGTGTTGACGTCAAAATCGGGGGTGTAAACTAGGTTTCTATTCAAGCGTTGATCGACATGGTAATGGCTCTATAGTATTGGAGAAAAGTTTAAAAAACTGACCCTCCGTTACATCTTGACGTGTCATATCGTAAAGTACAGCACGCATAAAGCAACTATTTCTGTCTTACAATCTCTCTCCACCAGGTGTAGCACTTCCCTTTAAAAACAAGGGACACGGACAGGGTAAGGGGGGATACCTTGTCATTTTTTTGCGTCATCATTGCATGCGATCATCATTCTCAAAGCCGCTGTTTACTTCTAAGATCACTTTAGCACCGTCCTATTAACCCTAACATCAAACTAACTATGGAGTACAGCAAGGATAACGTTCATTTTTTTGGACCTCGACATTAGTAAAAATGACAAAGGTTGTTTGCACACATCAATCTTTAGGACGCCTACAGATGGGAATACCATTCTGAGGGCAGACAGCTTTCACCCCAAAAGGCTAAAGGAGAATATTCCATATGGCAAATTCCGAGTCCGCAGAATTTGTGATCAGGAAACAGATTACAGTGTCAAATCTGCTGAATTGGAGCTACAGCATTCAGGTCCTGAAAGATGCCGGTATAAGGGCTGGATTACTTGACAGAGAGAACTTGTTGCGAAGGGGAATGCCTTGTGATACATCAGAGAGAGTGTATTTTGTTACAAAATACAGCACTGAAGCAGAGAACATTAATAGAATCATTCAAATTAATTGGGGAATCATCCAAAGTGATATGCTACTACGCCAAGTCTTTCCTGAGACACCAGTCATAAGCTTTAAGAGATGTCCTATCCTAAATGACAAATTAGTCCACAGTTATCTTCCGGGTGACTCTCAAAAAAACTTGTCTTGACCACAAACACAAGGGCTCTTTTAAATGTAACCATTGCAACCATTGCAGTAATATTGCTCAGAATAAGTATTTTGTTGACACAGCTTCCAAAATGGAGTATTACATCAAGCATTTCATTAACTGTAAAACCACTCATGTCATCTATAGATTGGAATGCCCACAGTGCAAGGTGCTCTACATTGGATGGACAAAGAGACGCCTTCAAGACCGCTTAGCGGAACACAAGTACGCCCATATGGGTAGGCAATGAAGACTACCCCATGGCAAGGCACTACAAGTCCCTACACCATGGCAACCCTGCCTCCCTACAAGCTATGGGTATTGATCATATTCCAGCCTCTATTAGAAAAGGGGACCGTCTTAAACAGTTAAACCAAAGGGAAAGTTTTTAATTTACAAACTACAGGCCACTAAATACCCTGGTTTAAATGAAGATATGGATTTCTCACCCTTCCTGTAGGGGTGTGATGTGTCTATTTGCTGTCATCTAGTGGACATTTTGCTCAATTGCCCTCAGCTATGTTTAGACTGTTGTTGTTCATGTTTTGCTGTGTTCTAGTGTACTATGGAATATATTGCTTTCTTATTCTTGACACTTCTCCCAGTCATATTTAAGGTTAGCACTACCTTTTGGTGTTCTGATACTTCTAGCTTGGAGTTGTATTTTTATGTTAACATAGCTACAGTATTTCACCTTTTAATGTGTATAGTATTGCTTACTAGGTGTGTCCAATCAATTTTGTAATCACTCCCTCTTCCAATTAGGGCTAATTGGAAAAGCTGTTCAAAAGAGGACATTGCATTCCCTTTTTTTTTTGTACTCCCTGATGAAGGCCATGCAGCCGACAAAAAACGTTGTTTCTATTGAACATGCCATACTAATAAAGGCATTTTAATTAATTATATGAAGAGTGCCTTGGTCCTCCTTTATTTTTGATGATCAATTTACTCATTTTACCAAAGAGCACCTTCTATCTACCAAAATGCACTATTGTGTACCTTAGTAGCACTTCCCTTCCTCCTCTTTCATCTCTCGGCATGTCCAGCCCACTCATTATCTCCGCCAGTCATGGCTAGCGGGAAGGTTGCTCCCTTTTCTGTGGCTAAACCAACTAGGCTCGTAATTTAACCATTTTAATCGTATTTACAGATGGCATACACATTTGATATTAAGGCACATGAAAGTTCACATGTTCGAGGAGGCATCCGTGCCAAAAAACACATTTTGCTAAATATATTTTACGTTCAAACAGCTTTCCTGTGAAATCGTGACTTGCGACATACGCCTAGTTTCCTGAATCGGGTCACAAATGTCAAAGAGAATAACAACACACAGTTGAAACCATTTTTGCAAATTGGCTTATGCTCCCTTATCATCTTGGCGATCTTACCACAGAGTTACATGGTCAGGGGGTTAAAGGGCTAACATACACTTCTTCCCTTTTGACACATGACTCATATCGTGCGTCCAAAAAACAAACAACACTGCCGGGGCAGCGCTCTCTCTCTCTCCTTCTCCTGGTCCGAATCACACATATGACTACTGATAAATTATAAACTTCTTCCTAATTATCAGTGTGTACATATTACATTTATACAGAGGACAGAGGTCATTCAACCCCATTAAGTGATTGTTTCTTTCCCTTTTCTTTCTCTGTATTTCATACTCATTATTTAAAGACATTTCTAACATTTCAAAAAAATGTTGTACCAGGTTTACATTGGGTTTTTCAGTATATATACAGTACCAGTCAAAAGTTTGGACACACCTAGAGTGTTTTTTTTGTATTTTACCCCCTTTTCTCCACAATATGATCTTGTCTCATCGCTGCAACTCCCCAACTGGCTCAGGAGGCAAAGTCATGGTCGAGTCATGCGTCCTCCAAAACATGACCCGCAAAACTGCGCTTCTTAACCCCCGCCACCAATGTGTTGGAGGAAACACCATACACCTGACAACCGAGGTCAGCCTGCAGGCGCCCGGCCCACCACAAGGAGTTGCTAGAGCACAAAGAGCCAAGTAAAGCCCCCCCAGAGCCAAAACCTACCCTAACCTGGATGACGCTGGCCGATTGTGCGCCGCCCAGGAGGCCCCCAGTATATTTCTTATCAAGAGACTTTACATACGTGTAACCAAAACACGGACAATAGATACTTCAGAAAATGTCCTTTGTGTGCCCTTTAAGGTGCATCTTTTATAGCCTGTGAAAACCCCAATAAAACCAAATTAAACCCCACACAATAAATGAAACACAGTATTAACACCACTAACAAATATTCATAACAGGTGGGTTTATGTGTGGGTGCTGGCGTGTGTGGAAAAATGTAGGGTAAAAACAAACAAAATGGCCAGGCCTTATTTTATTTGGGAGCTCCCTAAACAGCCGGATCAGGGTACCTTTAAACTGTAAAGTACACAGTCTCAATAACTGCTCTTCTAAGGCACCTGCCTCAGGAAGCCTTTCAAAGGGGGAGATACAGAATCATTGGTACATTTGGAAGTGGGCTTTTATCAGTCCTGTAAGAAAAAAAAAACTTTACTTAGTTTTCACTATGCTACATCTTAGTGAGTCCTAAGATTTCCTTAAGCTTAATCTCACTTACTTCATCTTGGGCAGGAAGTCTTGATTAAAACATGTGTATTTTTACATATTTCAGACACATCAGATGATACAGTGTCACATTAAGCGGAATAGGCACTTTCTAAAGTAAAGAATCCAAAAGCCCCTTTCTTCTAATTTTATCATTTTGACCTGTTGCATTGACACATATTGTCATGTTCTGACCTTAGTTCCTTTGTTTTTGTCTTTGTTTTAGTATGGTCAGGGCGTGAGTTGGGGTGGGCAGTCTGTTTGTTTTTCTATGTTGTTTTTTGAGTTCGGCCTAGTATGGTTCTCAATCAGAGGCAGCTGTCAATTGTTGTCCCTGATTGAGAATCATTTTTAGGTAGCCTGGGTTTCACTTTTGGTTTGTGGGTGTTTGTTTCCGTGTGAGTGTTTGGGCCACACGGTACTGTTTCATTTTGTTCACATCGTTTATTGTTTTGTTCCAGTGTTCAGTTTGTTTATTAAAAAAGACATGAACACTGACCCCGCTGCACCTTGATCCTCCTCTTTATCTCCAGACGACATCCGTTACACATGTCCTGTACTGACTGTCCCTGTAACATCAACTAGGCAAAATATGAAGCCTGTTGTTTAACAAATCTGCTAGGTCCTTCAGAAAGTTGGTGCTGGCTTATCAGCTCAATATTCAGTACTACAGTTCCACGTAATGGAAACCAGATTATTGTTATAGGTGACATTACCTTCTTACTTAAATCACTGGTGTTACCCAAACTATAGAATTGAGTAATAATAATTGGAAATTGTCAAAAACGTAGTAAGAGACAAAGATAGTCACATACAAAATACACACACACCTCATACACAAGCAGACTCCTGTAGTCACATACAGTGCCTTGCGAAAGTATTCGGCCCCCTTGAACTTTGCGACCTTTTGCCACATTTCAGGCTTCAAACATAAAGATATAAAACTGTATTTTTCTGTGAAGAATCAACAACAAGTGGGACACAATCATGAAGTGGAACGACATTTATTGGATATTTCAAACTTTTTTAACAAATCAAAAACTGAAAAATTGGGCGTGCAAAATTATTCAGCCCCCTTAAGTTAATACTTTGTAGCGCCACCTTTTGCTGCGATTACAGCTGTAAGTCGCTTGGGGTATGTCTCTATCAGTTTTGCACATCGAGAGACTGAAATTTTTTCCCATTCCTCCTTGCAAAACAGCTCGAGCTCAGTGAGGTTGGATGGAGAGCATTTGTGAACAGCAGTTTTCAGTTCTTTCCACAGATTCTCGATTGGATTCAGGTCTGGACTTTGACTTGGCCATTCTAACACCTGGATATGTTTATTTTTGAACCATTCCATTGTAGATTTTGCTTTATGTTTTGGATCATTGTCTTGTTGGAAGACAAATCTCCGTCCCAGTCTCAGGTCTTTTGCAGACTCCATCAGGTTTTCTTCCAGAATGGTCCTGTATTTGGCTCCATCCATCTTCCCATCAATTTTAACCATCTTCCCTGTCCCTGCTGAAGAAAAGCAGGCCCCAACCATGATGCTGCCACCACCATGTTTGACAGTGGGGATGGTGTGTTCAGGGTGATGAGCTGTGTTGCTTTTACGCCAAACATAACGTTTTGCATTGTTGCCAAAAAGTTCAATTTTGGTTTCATCTGACCAGAGCACCTTCTTCCACATGTTTGGTGTGTCTCCCAGGTGGCTTGTGGCAAACTTTAAACTACACTTTTTATGGATATCTTTAAGAAATGGCTTTCTTCTTGCCACTCTTCCATAAAGGCCAGATTTGTGCAATATACAACTGATTGTTGTCCTATGGACAGAGTCTCCCACCTCAGCTGTAGATCTCTGCAGTTCATCCAGAGTGATCATGGGCCTCTTGGCTGCATCTCTGATCAGTCTTCTCCTTGTATGAGCTGAAAGTTTAGAGGGACGGCCAGGTCTTGGTAGATTTGCAGTGGTCTGATACTCCTTCCATTTCAATAGTATCGCTTGCACAGTGCTCCTTGGGATGTTTCAAGCTTGGGAAATCTTTTTGTATCCAAATCCGGCTTTAAACTTCTTCACAACAGTATCTCGGACCTGCCTGGTGTGTTCCTTGTTCTTCATGATGCTCTCTGCGCTTTTAACGGACCTCTGAGACTATCACAGTGCAGGTGCATTTATACGGAGACTTGATTACACACAGGTGGATTGTATTTATCATCATTAGTCATTTAGGTCAACAATGGATCATTCAGAGATCCTCACTGAACTTCTGGGGAGAGTTTGCTGCACTGAAAGTAAAGGGGCTGAATAATTTTGCACGCCCAATTTTTCAGTTTTTGATTTGTTAAAAAAGTTTGAAATATCCAATAAATGTCGTTCCACTTCATGATTGTGTCCCACTTGTTGTTGATTCTTCACAAAAAAATACAGTTTTATATCTTTATGTTTGAAGCCTGAAATGTGGCAAAAGGTCGCAAAGTTCAAGGGGGCCGAATACTTTCGCAAGGCACTGTATATCCATACTCACAAACACACGCCATACACACACACACACACACACACACACACACAGTCAACACAGCTGTCCCATGTATACAGTATATAGACATTAAACCCAGGACACGTCCCGTTTCTTTTAAACTGTTTTTCACACTGTGTATTCATATACTGTATTATTAATGTAGCTCATTCTAATATATCTACTAATGTATCTTTTTATATTGTTTCATTTTTTTTACACTGTTCATACGCAACGCATATTTATATACTGGATTCTTGACATAGCTCACTGTAATAGACCTACTGCTGTACAAGTAATTATTAGTATATATTTTTGGTGTATATACACATAGATTGCATTTGGATTACTGATAGTATTATTTAGGTTGTTATTGGATTAGTTCTGACATTCTTGATTTTTTGTTTCTCGTTTTTGATTATTTGTGTTTGACATTTTACTGCACTGTGAGGATCTAGTAACACAAGCATTTTGCTGCACCCGCTATAAAATCAGCTAAACTGTGTACACGGTCAATAAGCATAGACTTTCCCTGAGGAGGAATTATTAAAATATATTTTTTAAGGGAAAGGGTTAATGAAGTCAGCTGGTAGGTGGAGCAATTGAAGTTGAAGATTCCTGATGTTTGTGACGCCCATCATTTGGGCCTGGTGGGGAGTGTGGTGATAAACAGAGGTGTCAAAGTCTGTCCTTTTGAGTTTTGAATCAGTCTTTATCCGACAACGTCATGTTAGGACATTTCAGTTATCCTGTTAGAGCTTTTGTGCCGAATCTGCTGCGGTGTTTCAGGTGCCACGTTTAAGGTCATGCTGCAGCAGTGCATTGGCGAAGTTTTCAAGACCCTGTGACTTTTTCCACATTTTGTTACGTTACAGCCTTATTCTAAAATGAATTAAGTTATTTTTTTCCTCATCAAACTACACACAATACCCTATAATGTCAAAGCGAAAACATGTTTTTAGACGTTTTTGCAAATGTAATAGAAATAAAAACCAGAAATACCTTATTTACATAAAGATTCTGACCCTTTGCTATGAGACTTGAAATTGAGCTCAGGTGCATCCTGCCTCCATTGATCATCCCTGAGATGTTTCTACAACTTGATTGGAGTCCACCAGTGGTACATTTCATTGATTGGACATGATTTGGAACACACAATTAGGTCGCATCACAGTTGACAGTGCATTTCAAAAACCAGGCCATGAAGTCGAAGGAATTGTACGCAGAGCTCCAAGACAGGATTGTGTCGAGGCACAGATCTGGGTAAGGTTACCAAACCATTTCTGCAGCATTGGAGGTCCCCAAGGACACAGTGGCCTCCATCATTCTTAATAAATGGAAGAAGTTTGGAATCACCAAGACTCTTCTTAGAGCTGGCCGCCCGACCAATATGAACAATCGGGGGAGAAGTGCCCTAGTCAGGGAGGTGACAAAGAACCCAATGGTCACTCAGGACAGAGCTCCAGAGTTGCTCTGTGGAGATGGCAGACGGAAGCCACTTCTCAGTAAAAGGCACATGACAGCCCACTTGGAGTTTTTCAAAAGGCACATAAAGACTCTCAGACCAGGAGAAACAAGATTATCTAGTCTGATGAAACAAAGTTTGAACTCTTTGGCCTGAATGCCAAGTGTCACATCTGAAGGAAACCTGGCACGATCCCTATGGTGAAGCATGGTCGTGGCTGCTTCATGCTGTGGGGATGTTTTTCAGCGGCAGGGACTGGGGGACTAGTCAGGATCGAGGGAAAGATGAATGGAGCAAAGTACAGAGAGATCCCTGACGAAAACCTTCTCCAGAGCACTCAAGACCTCATACTGGGGTGAGGGTTCACCTTCCAACAGGACAACAACCCTAAGCACACAGCCAAGACAATGCAGGAGTGGCTTCGGGACAAGTCTCTGAATGTCTTTGAGTGGCCCAGCCAGAGCCCGGATTTGAACCCGATCGAACATCTCTCAAGAGACCTGAATATAGCTGTGCTGCGACGCTCCCCATCCAACCTGACAGAGCTTGAGAGGATCTACAGAGAAGAACGGGAGAAACTCACCAAATACAGGTATGCCAAGCTTGTAGCGTCATACCCAAGAAGGCTGTAATTGCTGCCAAAGATGCTTCAACAAAGTACTGAGGATAGGCTGAATACTTATGTAAATGTTATATTTTTATTTTTAATACATTTGCAAACATTGCTAAAAACCTGTTTTTGATATGTCATTATGGGGTACATTGTGTAGATTGATGAGGAAAAAAATATATGTAATACATTTTAGAATAAGGCTGTAATGTAACAAAATGTGGAACAAGTCAAGGGATCTGAATACTTTTCAAATGCACTGTATAGGAGGGAGATTCCAAGATGTGGGAAGTGTAAAGGAGGGCATGTTACAGAGGATTGTATAGTATTGGTGGAAATAGTCCTGTTTGTCAACTGTAAGGGTACCCATGTTGCTGGGGATCTGATGTGTCCGGTGCGAGAGAAGCAGTTTGAGGTGACCAGAGTCAGTCGTGCAGAAGGTGTTGTATGCTGAGGCAGTGAAGAAAGTAGAGGAGCATGGGTAATGGTTGAGGGATCCTGAGAGGATCGCTTTTAGTAGTAGATCTCTACCAGCACTGAGGGATATGCCTACGAGTGATATATGCTTCATTAAGGTTGGCTTCTTACTGTTCATAGCAACGGTCCTCAACTGTTCCGCATAAATGAAATGGAAATCATTGAAAATTGATGTTGTGATGGCAGCTGCAGAGAAGTACTTGGGTGTACGAGATTGGACTTCAGAATAGTTCCAGGATGTGTTGAGTGGTGGTGTCTCATCCTCCCAGGCTGTTGGCATTGTGCAGGAGCAGATCGGCTAAAAAAGGGAAAGTGGGATACCTAGCCAGTTGTACAACTGAATGTCTTCAGATGTAATGTGTCTTCCGCATTTAACCCAACCCCTCGGGAATCAGAGAGGTGCGGGGGGCTGCCTTAATTGACATCCACATCTTCAGTGCCCGGGGAACAGTGGGTTAACTGCCTTGCTCAGGGGCAGAAGGACATATTTTTACCTTGTCAGCTCGAGGATTCGATTCAGCAACTTTTCGGTTACTGGCCCAACACTCAAACCGTTGGAAGGGTGTTTTTTTTTCACCTTTCCCCTTTTGCTTCAGAAAGTATAATGGATTTATACTATAGTCCAGTTGGGTGCTTTTAATGCAACATATTGGATGCCAACCGCCGTTAAACCTCACAGAAGAAGAAGAAGAAGTCAGTCGTTTGTGATGCTCGTTATTTGGTGCTACGCAGACAGGGTGGCGAGAGTGGTGAAACAGAAGAGTCATTGTCTGTTCTTTTTAGTTTTGATGTTGAGTCTTTGCCCGAAAAAGTGATATTAGAATATATAAGTTATCCTATATGAGCATTGGTGCCAAATACATTACATTGTTACAAGTGTCAAGCTTATGGACATGTCGCAGCAGTGTGTCGGAGGGAGGTTCCTAGGTGTGAGAAGTGTGCAGAAGGGCATGAGACAAAGGAATGTGTAGCATTGGGGAAGGTAGTGGTGTGTGTTTATTGTAGGGGTGCCCATGGGGCTGGGGATCAGAAATGTCCCGTGCAAGTTGAGGTTTCCAGGGTTAGAGTAGTGCAGAAGCTGCTGAGGCAGTGAAGAAAGTAGAGGAAGATGGGTCAAGGGGGAGGGATCCTGAGAGGAGTGGTGTGAGTAGCAAATCTGTACCAGTACAGAGGGGTAGGCCATCTAGTGATATATGTTTCAGTAAGATTGGATTTTTTGCATTTATAGCAATGGTTATCAACTGTACTGCATTGATGGAACGTAAGTCACAGAAAATTGAGGTTGTGGTGGCAGCTGCAGAGAGGTATTTGGTTGTGCGAGACTTGACATCAGACGAGTTACAGGGTGTGTTAAGTGGTGATGTCCCATCCTTTCAGGTTGTTGGCATGAGGTAGGACTAAATATATTTAAAAAGTAGAGTGTTATGTATTTAACTACGCAGTTAGTTAAGAACAAATTCTTATTTACAATGACGGCCTACCCAGCCAAACCCTAACCCGATGGTGGGCCAATTGTGCGCCACCCAATCATGGCTGGTTGTGATACAGCCTGAAATTGAATCACTGTCTATAGTGACGCATCTAGCACTGAGATGCAGTGCCTTAGACCGTTGCGCCACTCGGGAGCCCTTGATATGTAGGGTGGTATTTAATTTAAATATTTTTTAAATTTCATTTTTGGGTGAATTAGATGGTAGGGTATTTGTTTATTTTTTTTCAAGCAAAGTATACGGAGTTGTACTCCAGTCTAGTAGGTGTAGGTAATACAACATATTGGATGCCAACCGCCCTTAAACCTCATCGAAGAAGAAGTCAGCCGAAACAGTATGACGTAACAGTTCTTACCGGAAGTTAAAAAATACACAACATAGATGGCGGCGTCCGGCGAGACAATGTTGAAAAAACCACACGTGGGGAAAAAGAGAAAGGTAAAGTTCTACATTTACCACACCACGTTTACAAATAGATTACTTACGCCTGATCAGCTAATGTAGCTATATTCTACTCTCGGTCCTACTTTTTTTGATCCCGCAACGCTGATTAAAGGCTACACACTGATTGTAGCCCTGATCCCCTATCCAATTTTCTCAACGCTTTCAGTAACATTACACTGCTAACGATTTAGTGACTGCAGCAGTTTCGCAAAACTCGTTGCTTGCTTGCCATTTTGTTGATACGTTTTCAATTGTTTGGGATAAAGAGTATACTACTGAAATCCCTTTACTTTTAGCTAGCTACTCTGTCTTCTTGAGGGCTAACGTTAGTAATGTAATCGTCGATGCCGCTACTGTCTAGCTACCACTGAAACTGGTGAAAAGGCATCTGAAAAAGTTACTTATCTGTAAGATTTTAAGGTTTTTCGTAATATGTATAATGGACAGCATGTAAAAAAATCCAGCCTGCTCCAATTAATGTGTTATTTGACTTAATGATCGATATCTGTTTGTTCTGCAATCAGCCTCCAACGAGATACTGGGAGGGCACAGAGGAAGATGGGAAGAATGATGGAAAGAAACAGAAAGAAGGGGACAACAATGAACAGACTCCGCAACAAAATAACACTAGGACAAAGAAAGGAGGAAAGCGAGGAGGAAAGCGAGGAGGAGCAGGAAAAAGGGTCATATCAGGGGTAAGTGGTAGGTCAATCGGTAGCACTGAAGATTCTTGAAATGTTTCACCCTATCCTTTAAGAATGCGTTTTTCATGAATGTTTAATTCAATCCCACAGAAATCAGATCCATTCCCAGGCTCAGCACCTGTCCCTGAAGAGAAGTTGAAAAAATTCAAGAGGGGAGTGAAGGGAGAACTGGTGAGGCATTTTTGAATACACATTCACCAAGACATTCTGCCAGAATAATGTCACTTACTAATTTTGAAAATATACCATTGTTTTGTACATGTACTGTAACTTCAGTAAGTTGTAAGGTTTTTCCCCATCCCTCTCTCCCCAGCCCCCTCGGCCACAGTACAAGCTCAGAGATGTGGTCATTCGATCAGAGGCTGCCTCAGACCTGGCCCAGAAGCAGAATGCACGATATGACCTTATGCTCCCAGAGGATGCTGGGTAATGTCAATATATTTGCAGGGCCAAGTTTAGTAGACAAAAATGGCTGTCCCGCTATATTCTCTGCAACTTTCTGTTTTTCTCTGGTCTTAGGTTCCTGGAGGGAGACGAAGATGAGGACACATGCACCATCTCACAGGATGACATCGTTGATGCTGTGGATATTACCGCAGGGGCAAAGGTGAGACTCTGAAGGGGCAATAGCTAGGTTTCCATCCAATTGGCAACAGATTTTCATGCAAATATGCATATTTTTGCAGCATTGCTGTGTTTCCACTAAATGGACTTGTTGCAGATAAAAATCAGTGCGTGATGGTGTTGTGCGCGCACAATTTACGTTTTCGCTTTTCATGTACCGAATAAAAGTCTACATTTCAATGTTTCCATCGTATTTTCAACTCTACTAATAGTTTTGAAACAAAAACGTGCATTAAATAGCAAATGTGCTTATCTGGTCTTGGCACATACTCTCTAGCCAACAGCGTTCAAATATGGTGCGGGAAGGCTAGTCTACATGAGATTATTATTGATTTAAGAGCGAGAATATTCTTATTTGTGAAACGGCAGTCAAACATCGACCATCATGTCACCAGAATAAGACCCTTGATATTTATTGGAAAGGAGCATCGAGCTCATCACCAATCAATCAAATGTATTTATAAAGCCCTTCGTGCATCAGCTGATGTCACAAAGTGCTGTACAGAAACCCAGCCTAAACCCCCAAACAGCAAACAATACAGGTATAGAAGCAGGGTGGCTAGGAAAAACTCCCTAGAAAGGCCACAACCTAGGAAGAAACCTAGAGAGGAACCAGGCTATGAAGTCCTCTTCTGGCTGTGCCGGGAGGAGATTATAACAGAGAACCTGGCCAAGATATTCAAATGTTCATAGATGACCGGCATGGTCAAATAATAATAATCACAGTAGTTGTCGAGGGTGCAGCAAGTCAGCACCTCAGGAGTAAATGTCAGTTGGCTTCAATATCCCTGTATTCTACCACCATTGAGCAAGGCACTTTACCCCTAAGTGCTCCAGAGGCGCTGCGCTGCTCTGCCACAACCCCTGTGTGTGTGTGTCAGCTAGGGTACTGTGACGGCAAAAAATAAAGAATATCCAGGCAAATGGACCAATAAATCAAGTAGTATTATTATTGTTTTCTAACTCTGTCACTCTCCCTCCACAGTACTTTAGCCTGACCCTGTCTCAGTTTGGGCCTTACCGACTGGATTACAGCAAGACTGGGCGGTCAGTTTCATGTTCTGTTTGTTGAGTGTGTTCTGTGCAAGCAGGCCAGATATTCTGTTTGTGCTTTTATTGTTAGCGCTGGATTTTCTGGGTAAATTCATTGTGATTAGTTGTTTTAGTCCTGGGAAGTCTGATGTTTTGTATGTGTGTGTTCCCTCTATTCCAGACACCTGCTGCTTGGTGGCAGGAGAGGTCATGTGACCTGCCTGGACTGGCAGTCCAAACAGTTGATGTGTGAGATGAATGTGATGGAGACAGTCAATGACGTAAAGTGAGTACACACACTTACATTCAGTTTTAGGCATAATTTCCTCCTCCCATTGACTCGTCCTAATCTGTACTTTTCTGTGTGTCCAATAGGTGGCTCCACAGTGAGGCTTTGTTTGCAGTGGCTCAGAAGAAGTGGCTGTATATCTATGACAACAAGGGCATCGAGCTCCACTGCATCCGCAAGTTCAACGATGTTCTCCGCATGCAGTTTCTCCCCTACCACTTCCTGCTGGCTACAGCAGTGTGTAAACTTATACTAACGTTGCAATATGTGTGTATGTGTCAGTGGAATCAATTGTGTAATGAGTGATTTGTGAATCAATCAGATGTAGGTAAGCTCTGGGGGTTACACAAGTCTTCAGGTCTCAGGTTACTTGTCTCGGGTTACTCGACACAACAGGTGAGTGTAGTCTCATCCTGTCTCTCTCTACCTCCCTGTCTTGCTACCTCACCTCCTCCAGAGTGCGACAGGCTTCCTGCAGTACTTGGACGTGTCGGTGGGTAAGGAGGTGGTGGCCATCTGCACCAAGGCTGGCCGGCTGGATGTGATGGCCCATAACCCTCACAACGCCATCATCCACCTGGGCCACTCCAACGGCACTGTCACCCTCTGGACGCCAAACCAGAGAGAGCCACTTGTCAAGATGCTCTGCCACCAGGGGGGTGTGCGCTCTGTCGCCGTTGACAAGACTGGCACGTGAGTCCTAGTCAAAGACATAATATAGTTCTGGTTTTGTTATGAGTGGATTTGGTCTCTCGGCCATTGAAAAGGTGGTTATGTTGTGCAGTTTAGCTGTTGTATTCAATATGATATCCACATTTGGGTCAGTGTTTTGTGATTGGTCTTTGCTCATGTACTTCCCTAAAATGTCCAGCAGGTGGCTGTCCTGTAACACTCTTCTGTCTGTGCAGGTACATGGTGACCTCTGGCATGGACAAGAAGCTGAAGGTGTATGACATCAGAGCCTACCGGCCCCTGCAATCCTACTTCCTGCCTGCGGGAGCTTCCTGTCTGTCTCTGAGTCAGAGGGGTCTGCTGTCCGCCGCCACAGGAGACATAGTCCAGGTCATAATTGCTGCTTATAATTTTGCCTATGTTTTTGTCCCATGCCTTTTGTATTTTGCTGTGGTCTTCTTGACACTGCTATTCCATAGTTCCATTCCAGCAAGCCATGGTAACACCTCAGAACTATATTGACCTATATTGTCCACTGAATCTTGAACCAAGCATTCTAATGGAATTGACAGAACTGGAACCGGAACCCAAATACTCATTACTCATGGAGAGAATGGATTGCTCTGAGGCAGCAGCATGGTGCCCAGCTCTAACGCTGTCCAAACTCTCTGTACTTTTCCTGACCCAGTTTTTTTTTTTTCACTGAGTATTCTTTAAAGGAAAAATCTACCCAAAACCACTCATTCCTTTTAATTTAGTGTTAAATAACACTGTGAGGATAATATTTTTTGTGAACAAATGTTTAATTTTGGTGTTATAATAAGGTTGTTAGCAACATGGAACATTGTGCGAATCTGCAGCTCAAGTCGAAGACAAAATCCACAATGCAATGCTCTCTCTCTGGATGCTCTCTCTCTGGGCTGCTGTCTTGAGAAATTATATAGGAAGAGAGACTGCAAAGATTTTATCACCCATAATGGTACAGAGTTGAAAGCTTAACAAACATAATCGGGTCTCTACTTTTATAGAAAAGTACAACCACTTTTGTCTCCGTGGCAGTTTAGCAGATGTGTGGAAACAGGGGTGGAACATTGTGTAAAAGGCGATTGGTTTGTCTTTTCAGATTAAGAGAACTGCGTTTGTCGCAGTTCACACTATAATGTGCTCCTTCCTGCAAGGTTCCACACAGCTGACTTCATGCAGATAGTAAACCCACGGGATGTCTCGCATACTGCAGTCGCTCCTAAATGGATCGTAGCTATACGCCCAGTCACACAACGACACGTTTGTATCAGGTTAGAAAAAACACTAGCAGATAACAAGCGACTAAGCACAGTAAAACACAGGATAGCATGAAAGAGCATGATTAATTATGTAATTTTCTACAACACCTGCCTAGCTAGCTAGCTAGAAAACGTTGCTTTATACAATAATACCAAAGACAATATCAGCATGTAACGTAGCTAGTTATCAGAGAGTGAATGGGAGTCTATTGGGCGATAGCACAAAAAAAGAAACCATTAGCACGAATTTCGTCAACACTAAGTACAACATTACAAATCTTTTCTGAGAATTGAGATTATGAACTTGTAGTATCGTATAGCTTTGGAATCGTGGCATCACATACTTGAGGAAAATATTTCTCGACATATACACTGACTTTGAGAGGGGATTGCGTGACGATTAGTTTAGCAACCGCGTGACAACATGAACGCGGTTGGTCGACAGTATGCTGGGTGGGGTTCCTTCATTCATTGGATTCCTATCTCCTTTCTATAATATCTCTGGCAATGGCACCATGCAATGCACACTGGACTAGAGGCAGACAAATAGGAAAAATGTGCTAGACCCTCCGTTAAAATAAAACATTTCTCGAGGTAGGAATATCGCAAAAATAAGATCAATGCCACATTCAAGAGAAGACAACCTCCCGTGTTATGACAGCGACCTGTGTTTAAATCTGACATGTATGAAAAATGTTTTTGTGATCTAAAAGTCGTATTCCTATTAACTTCCAGTGTAGTGAGAGCGACTTTATCACGGTGCTACGTCATACCGCCTTGAACGCCAATAACTCAGATACACATGAAAACGTGAAATGACCCAGAGAATCGATAGAACATCCCTTAGAGATGCACAAAAACAATATAACATTCAAAATGGGTGAACCTTTCCTTTAATGTCTGTCTCTTGAGTGTTTCTCTGTTGGAACCTCTGTGCTCATGTTGATATCTCTGTGGTCACGTTGTCTGCTTGTCTGTGTGTAGGTGTACAGAGATGTGTGGGGCATCCCAGTGACCAAGCCCTACATGGCCCACAGGGCAAAGGGCTCAGTGTGGGGTGTGCACTTCTGCCCCTTTGAGGACGTCCTAGGGGTGGGCCATGGAGAGGGCTTCACTAGCATGGTCGTACCAGGTCAGAATGAAATTCGGATTCAAATTCAATCCATATTCTCCTTCCTGTGTGGCGTGTCCAATTGATCTAAATTCTGAGTGACCCCAAACCTGGTGAAGTCTCTAACTCCATACTCTCTCTCTCTGCCATTAGGTGCTGGCGAGCCCAACTTTGACGGTCTGGATGCCAACCCGTACCGCAGTGCCAAGCAGAGGCAGGAGTGGGAGGTCAAAGCCCTACTAGAGAAGATCCAGCCAGAACTGATTGGCCTGGACCCTAGCCAGCTCAGCCAGGTGGACCACTCCACCTGGGAACAGAGACATGTGGACAGGGTCCAAGTACTGGTGAGTACTACCAAGGGATGGAAGCAGTTTATCAGAGGGATATTGCATATTCTGAATTAAGATAGTGACAAATCTGAACTTTTTCATAAATCATGCATTGATGTTGTGTGTGTGGTTTGATTTCAGGGCTTTGACCCTCTGGCCAAGGAGAAGTTTACACCAAGGTTAAAGACCAAAGGTCGGAGTTCAAGTGGAAAAGTGGAAAAGCGCAAGAAGCAAGTGGCACATGAGGACCAGAGGGTGAGTTCTATTACTACAAAAACACCATGCAATTTATATGGAATTATGTCTTCATTATTTCATCTTTTGATATTTTACTAATTATGTGCATCTCCCTTGGTCTTTCTGCTTCCTACCCTCTCTTGGTGGCTTTCCTCCACTCAGGATGTGATCAGGCAAACAGTGGAAGACAGGATGAAGATAGATAAAGAGAGGAAGGAGAAAGAGAAGAAAAGGGCGGCAGCAGCTGGTCAGAAGTCTGCTCTGGACAGATTCAGGAAGTAAGACCGAGGGACCTGTGTGTGTAGACGCCTCTGTGGGAATGAGCGTTGACCTTTCAGATAAAGAGCACATTCTGAGTATGGGACATGTTCCTCCGAAGCCCAGCCAGCAGGCTCCAACAGCCACTGCAGACACACAGAACATGCATACCAAACTGTATGAGATGACTTGGAACTGCATCATAATCGGTGCCCTGAGCTCATTCTGTGTGACATTTATAAACTGTCAGTGTATTTCATATCAAAATCTAATTTTATTGGTCACATACACATATTTAGCAGATGTTATTGCGGATGCAGTAAAATGCTGTCAGTCTATTTATGCCAGTTGGAAAGGCTGTCATTAAGTATTATCACCATCTCTATTGTGACAATTATGATGGGTGTTTTCAACACAGTTTAATACTGTTTTTATATTAAAAAAAACATGTAATTTGTGAAATAAAAAACATTTGTTCACAAAACAATGTGTGGCGTATTGACCAGTCCTTTTCCATCAGTGGCAAAAGATTCCATATTCTACCTCTATAATGTTTCAATTAACTTTAATGTAATGCTACAGTCAAAAGTAGGATGAAATGTCGTCTATCCCCGTTGCTCTCTTTCGGTCTGCTGGAAAGCAAAAACCAACCATCAGTTTTATCTACACAAACACTACTACGACTGACTACTACCAGCATGTCATATCAGTGCGGCATACTAGCACAGCTTTACCAATGTTTTTTTTTAGAAACCACTAAACAAAATGCATACTTATTGATATTTAGATTCTTCCACAGTCTTAGAACATTGGGATAAAATGTTCTGATGTGAACATGAACATTCTTATTACGCCTTGATGGTTTTTATTTATTTTTTACGTTCCACGCCAACTTTCTCATACGGGTTTACTAAAACGTCAACAAAACTGAGGAGATGATTGTGGACTTCCGGAAAAAGCAGAGGGAACACCCCCCTATCCACATCGATGAGAGGGTAGTAAGTTTTAAGTTCCTCGGCGTACACATCACAGACAAACTGAATTGGTCCAACCACACAGACAGCATCGTGAAGAAGGCGCAGCAGCCCCTCTTCAACCTCAGGAGGCTGAAGAAATTTGGCTTGTCACCAAAAGCACTCACAAACTTCTACAGATGCACAATCGAGATCATCCTGTCGGGCTGTATCACCGCCTGGTACGGCAACTGCTCCGCCCACAACCGTAAGGCTCTCCAGAGGTTAGTGAGGTCTGCACAACGCATCACCGGGGGCAAACTACCTAAAAACAGCTTCTATCTCAAGGCCATCAGACTGTTAAACAGCCACCACTAACATTGAGTGGCTGCTGCCAACACACTGACTCAACTCCAGCCACTTTAATAATGGGAATTGATGGGAAATTATGTAAAATATATCACTAGCCACTTTAAACAACGCTACCTAATATAATGTTTACATACCCTACATTATTCATCTCATATGTATATGTATATACTGTACTCTATATAATCTACTGCATCTTTATGTAATACATGTATCACTAGCCACTTTAACTATGCCACTTTGTTTACATACTCATCTCATATGTATATACTGTACTCAATACCATCTACTGTATCTTGCCTATGCCACTCTGTACCATCACTCATTCATATATCTTTATGTACATATTCTTTATCCCCTTACACTTGTGTCTATAAGGTAGTAGTTTTGGAATTGTTAGCTAGATTACTTGTTGGTTATTACTGCATTGTCGGAACTAGAAGCACAAGCATTTCGCTACACTCGCATTAACATCTGCTAACCATGTGTATGTGACAAATAAAATTTGATTTGATTTGAAACGTGTGTAAAGAGGGGGACTGATCACTGTCGAGTACATCATTTGGGAAGAGGCATCGTCTCAGAATGATGGGTGCTGTAGTTGTGCTGGTGTTGCTATTCTGTCTGTCTGGAGCACAGGCTCAGGGTGAGAATGAAACTACTACAACAACAATTCAAGTTGGCTGAATCTGTAATGAGCTGATAGACTTGGTGCACAACCAGGGAATCACAGTGGCGGAATAGAGAGTGGAGCTGAGGAACATGGAGGTCAAACTGGGACAGTGGAGGAGCTGAAGAGAAACAATGCAGCCCATCAGCACACCTGTCAGCCATAGAGTTCTGACTGAATGCAGGTGGTGGAGCTGAGTGCTGCTAAGACCGTACTGCAGTGCCATAAGAACAAGGTGGAGGAACTAGAGAGAATGCAGCCTTGGACTGGGTGACAGTGAGAATGATGTAGAGGAGCTGAAGAAATACAAAACACCCTCAGAGGCCAGAGTGACAGCCAGGTGGAAGAGCTGAAGAAAGAAAAGACCACCTTGGAGGCCAGAGTGACAGCCAGGTGGAAGAGCTGAAGAAAGAAAAGACCACCTGGGAGGCCAGAGTGACAGCCAGGTGGAAGAGCTGAAGAAAGAAAAGGCCACCGGGAGGCCAGAGTGACAGCCAGGTGGAAGAGCTGAAGAAAGGAAAGACCACCTGGGAGGCCAGAGTGACAGCCAGGTGGAAGAGCTGAAGAAAGAAAAGACCACCTGGGAGGCCAGAGTGACAGCCAGGTGGAAGAGCTGAAGAAAGAAAAGACCACCTTGGAGGCCAGAGTGACAGCCAGGTGGAAGAGCTGAAGAAAGAAAAGACCACCTGGGAGGCCAGAGTGACAGCCAGGTGGAAGAGCTGAAGAAAGAAAAGACCACCTTGGAGGCCAGAGTGACAGCCAGGTGGAAGAGCTGAAGAAAGAAAAGACCACCTGGGAGGCCAGAGTGACAGCCAGTGAGAGCCAGGTGGAAGAGCTGAAGAGGGAACACAGATCACAAGTGGCATTCTCTGCTGGCTTGGGTGACAGCATTGCAAGCCCCTTCAACATTGAAACATCACTGGTCTGCAGCAGAGTCTTTGCCAACATAGGCACAGCCTACAACCCAACTACAGGAATCATCACGAGTGAAAGGAGTCTTACCTCAGATTCACCGCCTGCGATCGACATGCTTCTGCTGTAATGGGTGTGAGGTTATATAAGAATGTCCAGTCAATGATTTGGAATGGATCAACCACAATGGGAGTAATGAGTTTGTGACTAGAGGCTTTGGAGCTGGAGAAGGGGGATGTGGTCAACCTGCATCTCACTGAAGGCCAAGGGCTCATTGATATTCAAGGCAACCACAACACCTTTACTGGCTTCCTACTCCTCCCTATGTGAGGGTAACACCACCTCTGAATAATACAATTGCAACAGAATTAAGCATGAAATGTTTGTGTCTCTTTGGGTTTTTGTTAACATTCCTCAGCAGACCGGTAACAAGTTTGGTAATGTTTTTATCAATGCTCATTGACATTGGTTGATTAATTGCATGCAGGTCTTGCTTCAAGCCTGCTTTCCAGCTGACCACTTATAATCAAGTGTTTGTTGTCACAAATGACAGAGAATATTACTAGAACTGGTTAAGCATATAATGGGTAGAATAAGATACCTGTCCCATGGTTGCTAGGCAACCACGAGGTAAGGCTATACCTGAGGACGAACTTTGTTTTGCTTAATTATCTTTCCGGCTCACTTTTTACATTCCTTTTGTCATCACCTATATGCATCTAACCGCAAGCCTCTACTCAAACCCTGCTGTAATTGTCCTATCCTTATCTTATCCTGATACAAAGGTTTCATAGTTGGACAGAAAATCAGAGGGGGCAAAGTCAACTGTTAAAGATTGTGAGAAGGTGTGAGTGTGAGAGAGAGAGTTGAGTGAGTAAATGGGAAAGATAAATAGAGAGCGAGTAGTTTAATAGGTGAGAGTGACTGTTATTGCAGTTCCAAAGATATTCAGTCTGAGAAAGTGTATGATTGAGGACTTTATTAGTGATCAATCCATTCTTGCACACACACATTTTCTGAGTACATTCACACATCCTTCACACTAATACTTAATACTAATCTTCACAGAATAGAGTACTCAATATTCATTCTAGGAGAGGGAGGAGGAAGAACATACATGGCTACCTGGAACTGTCTCTGTTCAAACAACGCGAATTACAATGTTTCAGTTCACTTCTCACCACGTTAGTATTGGAAACACTCCCCCCCCCCCCCCCCCCTCCCCCATCCAAGAGATGTCCCTTCGTCTACAACATACATACATCATACATAATGTTGTAAACTGCATTTGAACTTGTATTGGATCTCCTCAGCTGCATTTACGCAGGCAGACCAATTCAGATTTTTTTCTCTCACCAATTGTGTTTTTGACTAATCAGATACACGCTGAAAAAGATCTGACGTAAAAAGATATACATTTGGTCAAAAGACCAATTAGTGGGAAAAATATCAGAATTAGGCTGCCTGTGTAAACGCAGCCCTCTTGACTACAGAAGAGCACTCTGCAACAGTCGACTGAATCCCTCTCTGGGTCAGACAAATCATTACCCTCCCAGCCCAGAAAAACCAATGCATGTCTTTTATTCACACTCTACTTCCAAAACATGACAGTTACATAAGTTATTGAAGCGGGGTTATAAATACTGCATCTGTGTGTGTGTATGTGTTCGCCTATGGCAGTCCATCTCATCTGGTCTTTTTCATGTCTTGAGTGCTGCTGACTGACCATAGCGTTTGAACCACCAAGGAAGTGACTGTGGACTGAGGTGCTCCCTTTGCCTCCGTTTCTTCCTTTGTTCCTTCAAGTTTATCTATAGAACTGCACAGATGAAAGCAAATCATCTATTCAGAATTCAGTTCAGATGAAGGACACGAGTCGATGAGAGGAAACAATGAAAGAAAACCACTTGTTTTGATTGACATTTCAGCTGAATACATAATAGAGAAAATGCTTGGTACTACTGGAGTGATCTGGAGTGGGTGGAGGGTGGGGGAAGAGAGAAACTATCATTTACATTTTTACCATATTATTAAAGTGGAAGCAAGAGTTAGTTGCATTTTGGCAACTTCATGCATCTTTAGTGATATTGTTTTATAACAGGTGAAAGCAGCCTGAGTCTACTTAGGCAGTAAGTAATCTTACATAGTAGCTATACAGAAGAGACTATGTACTAAGTCCTTTTGCCAGATGTTTCAGTCTTACAGTAAGCTGATTACCTTATGCTTGTCTTGTGGCAGGGCTTGTAAACTATTACAAACTACAAAGGGAAGCACAGCCGCAAGCTGCCCAGTGACACAAGCCTACCAGACGAGCTAAATTACTTCTAAGCTCGTTTCGAAGCAAGCAACACTTGTGTTCCGGACGACTGTGTGATCACGCTCTCCGTAGCCGATGTGAGTAATACCTTTAAACAGGTCAACATTCACAAGACCGCAGGCTCGGACAGATTACTAGGACGTGTAATCCGAGCATGCGCTGACCAACTGGCAAGTGTCTTCACTGACATCTTCAACCTGTCCCTGACCGAGTCTGTAATACCAACATGTCTCAAGCAGAACACCATAGTGCCTGTGCCCAAGAACACTAAGGTAACCTGCCTAAATGACTACAGACCCGTAGTACCCACGTCTGTAGCCATGAAGTATTTTGAAAGGCTGGTTATGGCTCACATCAACACCATTATCGCAGAAACCCTAGACCCACTCCAATTTGCATACCGCCCCAACAGATCCACAGATGATGCAATCTCTATTGCACTCCACACTGCCCTTTCCCACCTGGACAAAAGGAACACATATGTGAGAATGCTATGCATTGACTACAGCTCAGCGTTCAACACCATAGTGCCCTCAAAGCTCATCACTAAGCTAAGGATCCTGGGACTAAACACCTCCCTCTGCAACTGGATCCTGGACTTCTCACCATCGAGAGCATCCTGACTGATTACATCACTGCCTGGTATGGCAACTGCTTCACCTTCAACCGCAAGGCACTACAGAGGGTAGTGCGCACGACCCAGTACATCACTGGGACCAAGCTTCCTGACATCCAGGACCTCTATACCAGGCAGTGGTATAGACTCCAGCCACCCTAGTGATAGACTGTTCTCTCTGCTAGCGCCAAGTCTAGGTCCAAAAGGTTCCTCAACAGCTTCTACCCCTAAGCCGTAAGACTCCTGAACAGCTTATCAAATGGCTACCCAGACTATTTGCATTGCCCCCCCCCCACCCCTTTTTACACTGCTGCTATTCTCTGTTTATTATTTATGCATAGTCACTTTAACTCTACCTACATGTACATATTACCTCAATTACCTCGACTAACCATTGACTCTGTACCGGTACCCCCTGTATATAGCCTCGCTATTGTTATTTACTGCTGCTCTTTAATTGTTACTTTTATTTCTTATATTTTACTTATCTATTTTTTACTTAACACGCATTTTTCTTAAAACTGCATTGTTGGTTAAGGGCTTGTAAGTAAGCATTTTACTGTAAGGTCTATACCGGTTGTATTAAGCGGATGTGAAAAATAAAATGAGATTTTAATTAGTAAAACATTCCATTATGCATGAATAACATTACTCTAAATTCTTACATTAATGGCAAATATCCTGTAGGTTATGTGTTTCCTGGTCAGTAATATTTACATATCTACAGCAGTGTTTCCCAATTCCAGTCCTCCAGGACCCCCAACAGTACACATTTTTGTTGTAGCCTTGGACAAACTCACCTGATTCAACTCAATGAGGGCTTGATGATTAGTTAAATCTGGTGTGCTTGTCTAGGGCTACAACTAAAATGTGTACTGTTGGAGATACTGGAAGACTGGAGTTGGGAAACACTGGCCTACAGTATGTGTCTGTGTGTGTTCTAACAGTCTTAAATATATCTTCACACTAATTCCCTTCAACTACTGATTCATATTCCTTCAGCTTTGACAAAATGCCAGCATTATTACATAACATAAAATACATTTAAATATTCCTAAAAAGCTATAAAAATAAAAGCATTTTCATAGTGCACAGTGATTCCTTACCATTCCCAATGAAATAGAGCACTTGTGCTAATCACAGTATTGAAATCCTGGCAGAGGCACAGCCCCCAAAACACAATAGTTTCCTATCCACGAGGGCAACACCCCCCTCACAGCCCCTGATCCACCCCCAGAAAGGTCCCCAGCATGGCCCGGACTTTACAGACCCCCAGAGAGGCGCGCAGGCCCAGCCAGGAGCAGGGGGGAGGGGAGTGGATGTCAGCCCAAAACCGGAGCATCTCTCTGGGGGAGATGTGGTGGATGGACACCATGGCCTGGTAGCAGCAGCGCCCGTAGGGCACTGCGGGCCCACCAGAGAACAGCGGGCAGTGGGAGGGCAGCACTCCAGCCGCACGGGCACACAGACCCACAAAAACATCCTCGGGTGGCAGAGGGGTGGGCAGAGGTGAGGAAGCGGCCATCAAGGAGATCTTGAGCAGGGAGGAGCGAGAGAGGATGTAGGCAGTGCCACTGCAGTAGTCAGGGAAGACAGATGCAGGGTACGCCCCTCTAGGGAGGTAGTGCTTACTGTCTGGGTCTCGGTCTGGAGCCACGTGAAGGTGGACCCGGCCAAGGTACAGGTCCCCATGCTCGTAGGTGTTGGTCACGGTGCTCCTGTTCAGGTAGCGCAGCAGGGCCCCGGGGTTGAACAGGACGTCATCGTCCACCTTGGCCAGGAAGTGGGCCTGGGGGCAGAAGCGTCGGGCCCAGTTCAGCATGGAGAGGGTCTTCAGGGTCAGGTTAGAGTAGGAGTCCCAGAAGCGCCCTTGGATCAGGTCCCCTCGTTCCCGGGCCTCCTCTATCAGCAGCTTGGCTAGCCCGGGGTCAGAGGCCACACCGACCATGAACAAGGTCATGACCCTATGACCCCTGACCTCCACCTCCCCACCCCATGTGTCCCGGATGGCCTGGCGGGCCATCTGATTGGCTGGGGCGGAGGTCACCATGGCGATGAGGTAGGGTTTGGCACGCTGGCAGACGAGAGGGCTGGGCATAAGGAGGTACTCCTCGGGTCTGGTTGGGGGGACACTTTGTGGGGGTATGATCCCCCCCTGCGCCTCTACCATTGTGTTCATGTTCATGGAGGTGGCCCATGACTCAATGGAGTCCACGAAGAGCAGAGCTAGCAGGGCAGCACTGACTATCAGCACACAGAGAGCAGGCACCACCCCGAACCGCCCCCGCTTACCAAAGCGGGGCTTACACACCCACAGGCCCCGCCCCACCATGACCTCCAACCTCCACACTGCAGCACCCAGGCGGCTCCACAACTCAACCCTTCTCTCTTTATCCTCCTGTCTTCTTTCACTCCGGCTCTATAACTCAGAATTATTTTCTTTCCTCGTTTCACTTTCTTGCTGTCTCTTGGATGTCATTCTCAACCCTCAGATAACTCTCCAGATTGTAGGTGGGTGTTTCTTGGATGCTGTCACTCTGCTGGTGGCACGAGACGTCCATTCAATGCTGCATCATTGTATCCAGAGCAGGACATGGAAGCTGCGCGTTATAGAGGCAAAAAGAATCGGGTTAACACACACACATTGCCTGGAGCTGTCAATGGCTTCATATCCCACAACACTGTGCGTCAAAGCGTTGTCGTTATTCTCAGGGCAAATTAAAACAAAAGAGAAAGTATTTCCTAAAGGAGGACCTTGGCAAAGCTTCTGAATGAGCGGTATCCTTTGTCGCTTAGACCGATCCTTTAAAAATATATAAGATGTGTAGCAGTTGATTCCTGCTATATCAATATCCTGATCATAAACATCACACTAACCCATCGGCTACACGTATAGGCTACACATCCACCACCAACTGAGACATCGTGCAGTCTGTTAATGATTAACCTAATCTTTAAAACTCCACCCAAACACTTACAGGGAAAACAATAAGGCTTACACTACAGAACTTCCCCATACGTATAAAAATGCAGTTTAACAGTATACCATGATTTGATACTGATAGGCTACTAGATACTAGCCTACAGTTGTCATGAGCGTTTTGGCAACAAGAGCGTTACGCACGCAACATTGAGATATACTACATGTATTTGTTTTAAACTGTATATATGAAGTTAGTATGATTGAAGACACCCCAATCCTGATCTTATATTAGGCTCCAAAGAAATTTATACATATCGGATGCCTATTGCTTATCATCGTTCTGTAGTAATCAACTGTAGGCTCCAGCGAATTTGGAACTTTGAATATATGCATTATTGCATTGTTATTATTATTATAAATGGTGCCCACTCTATAAAATAAAAACGCAATAACATCAAACCTTGAATCCAATGAAGACGACCATGTCAACACATCCTGTCCATGGTTCGTTATCCTCCGCAATATTGTGTGGCTTCAAATATTCCCCACTGAGCATAATGCAGTAACAATCTCGTCACATCCGGATGCAGGCTGTATCATGCACTTAATGTTGAAGACAGATTGATAAAGTCAATTCATGCAAATATACGTATTCGACATAAGACTGCTTGTGGTCGTGCGTTTCTCTTTTTAATGTAGGACTTTTCGTAGGCTATAGGCTTAGTTGAGAAGATATTAGAAGAAGATAGATTTAGAATATATTATTGCATTTGACAATTCTTCTGTTCTTGATAGTTGCATGACATCTTGTGGACATGTTTGTAAATGTAGCCTATCTTGTCAAGTATCTTTGACCCTTCTGAGCATTATCACACAGTAAGGGTTATGCTACACTACTTGTATGCCTATAATTATTGCTTTTTGATGACCATCAGAATCTCAAATTATTACTTGAGACTTATGTTTGATCATAATGTGGCCAATATTTCTTTATGAGCCCTACTAAAGCGTTTCCCAAACATAATCCTCGGGACACCAAGGGGTGCACGTTTTGGTTTTTGCCCTAACACTACAAAACTGATTAAAATGATCAAAGCTTGATAATTACTTGATTATGTGAAACAGCTGTGTAGTGCTTGGGCAAAAAACTAAATGTGCACCCATTGGGGTCCCGATGACCGAGTTTGGGAAACCCTGCCCTACTACATTTTAGTGCTAATCAGTGCTAAAGCTGTGTATGTGACATAAGCTTTTACAAGAAGAGATGGTCTGCAATTGAGCAACCTTTTCATGCCCAAAATAATTCAGGCTGTTCTGGAGGCAAAGGAGGCTCCGAACCGTACGAGATGGGTGTAACTAATCAACTGGCCACTTAGTGTCTATCCACCTCTTCCCAGTTCAAAACGTTTGTGTACAATATGGGGAAAGGGGGATACCTATACAGCGGTACAACTGAATGCATTCAACTTAAATGTGTCTTCCACATTTAACCCAACCCCTCTGAATCAGAGATGCGGGGGGCTACCTTAATCAGCATCCACGTCATCGGTGCCCGGGGAACAGTGGGTTAACTGCCTTGCTTTGGGGCAGAATGGCAGCTTTTTACATTGTCAGCTCGAGGATTTGATCCAGCCACCTTTTGGTTACTCGGCCAACCCTCCTACAAGCCAGCCACCCACCATATTGCCTTTACCTAGCATGTGCTTTTAGATTATAGTATGTAAATAAAACTCCTTAAATTACAGTCAGATTACAGTCCACATATTGTAACAGTAGAATAACAGGCATGTGTGGGCAGAGAGACCATGTGGTGGTCAATTTCTGTATTATCAATGGGGAGAGACAAACTTATGAGACAATTCAGAGTTATACTTAAACTGAATAGTGAGAGCTCTGCAATAGCGATGGCTGGTCGACGAAACACCCTCAGATGATTTGTTGAGAGCCCTGACACAAAGGATACAAATATATTTTATAGCAAAGATAAACCCACTGTCTTCATGACAAACAACATATGTGTGGAATGGGTCACAAGGTGAGAAAAGAGTATCACCCAGCCAGATAGCATTTACTATGAAGACTGTTCTTACTGTACAGAGTTTGGCACCTAAAACAAGGCTCCGATTTCATTCCTGGTACTTCACATTACAGAAACACCATTCTATGGCATACATTAATTGTCAACTCCAGATACCCCTAACTCAAGTAAAACCCATGTCCTTGACCACACGCCTAGACGAGTTCACTGAGGGGAGTGAGCCTAAGTCATGCACTATCCCAGGATAGGTGCAACATCAGAGATGACATACAATGGTTCCCAGACACTACCCCACATATCCTGTCTCAGACCTTATCTCCCCCAAAGCCGAAGGAGGGAGTGACTGGGCACAGACATTGTGGAGAAAAGTAATTGGTTCCCCATTAATCACGCCATCCCTTCACATGGTTTGTAATAGGTAAAGATACATATACACATATGAAGACAATGTTCCCTAATGTCCTCTTCTCTTTCTGATATTCTGCATAGCAACAGGGACATATGATAGGCAAGCCTGACTTCTCCCTTCTCTGGGCCCCAGGTGACTGAGGCCCATATGGGGAAGGAAGTGCAACTGCCAACACCAGAGTCCAAAGGGATATAATCTAATAACAAGAGTTCAACAGTTTTAATCATATAAGCATTTTAAGCAGATAAGACATCTTAATTATCTATGTTATCGAGCTAATTCTGATTCTCCCGCCACAACCACCAACCTGTTTTTGAGAATACATATTCAGAAAACACAAGAAAAACAAAGTGCCATGAATGATGTTCTGCCAAATTCTTCGGACACAAATGTTTTATTTCAACAACAATAAGCAATGAAGCCTGGAAAAGCGATGTAAAGCCAGTTTAAATATATATATGCACCACACATGAACTAGGGCTTATAGCAAGAACCATATAGGGCGAATTTGGAATAAGTTGGACACTTTTAGTATTTCCATCTTCTGTAACCTTTTTCGACATCTATCCAACATATTAGCCCAACACATGATACATTTCCTAATCACCCACACACACACCAACAAAATTTAATATCATATTCACAGGAGGCATGACCCATCCATTTGTTGACACTGAGTCAAAACCATATTTTCAGTTCGCATTTGGTAGACTGGGACAGCAGGTTAGATCAACTGGGACACCATTATTATTGTCCTAATTGTAACCCAATGACAATTATATTCAATTTTGTGTGATTGAGAAACATCTGAGGATTTCAGAAATGTATCATGTTGGGCTAAACTGGATCTCTTTCCTCCATTGGAGAAGCCTTTAAGACTGTCCCACGTTAGCTACTCCATGATGTCCTACTTTAGCTAGCTATGGTTGGTAAAGCAGAATAAAAAAATACAGAATTACCAAATTTAAACAATAGTTTAGATTTCCTCTTGTCAGACCAATAAATAAAAGCCTCAGGATTCAGAGATGGGCAGTATTTCTGTAAAACCCAAAATAAGGTTTTGTCTAGAAGGGATACAGCTTCAGTCAAATTTGACTTTTCATAGCAGGTTTAGGAGAACTATGCAGCAGGTTAGGATAATTCATGTAGCAGGTTAGGAGAACTAGGTTAGACATGACCACTAGACATTTTAATTTTCACATACATTTACATTTTGGTAATTTAATTCACACTCGTATCCAGAGTGACTTACTGTCAGTGCGTTCAACTAAGGTAGATAAACAACTACATTTCAGTCATAGCAAGTAAAACGTTTCTGTAACCATTACTGAGAATGTTGTCGATATGCGGGCTGGCTACTTACAAATGTATTTTACATGATGTCCCATTCTATCCGAATTCCCCCTAGGTGGAATTATTAGGCTTATTACAGTCAGATTTGATAAATGGTCAGATTTACACACCATACTCACCTCTCTCCTTATTCTAAGGAATATTATATTACAAAGAATGTACGCAAGGATTAGGCCTTTAATATTGACAACAAATCTACCAATCAGGTCCCCTTCGAATAAGGCAGACAGGCTGACGTCAGTCTGTCTGGCTCGCGCCGCGCGCTAGGAGGGAGAAAAGCGCAGAACGCGCGAGGAGGAAGAAGAAAAAACTCCAAGCATGCTGGCAGAATGGGGTCACGAACTATGACCTTTTACAGAAGAAAAACAAAAACAAATATTTTTTTTAAATAGAAGACCCAGACCTAAATCTGCAATCTTTCATCCGGTGGTAAGTCTTCACCCAAAATATTTAAGTGGTTTAATGCTAGTGAAGGCATAGTCGAGACAAAAAAACCGGGATATTTTGTTGTAGCTTGATGCTGTGCGGTTCGAGGGAGAGCTCTAGCCGGTGGTGGGCTTGGGTCTGGATGGTTGTCAATCGTGGGCAGTGCTGTCATCTCTCATCTTATTTCAACGTTAAACTTATTACGTCAGGCAATGAAAATATCCATTCAGTGACAACGCCTTTGAAAACCATGTCCCCCGTGTCAAACTTTTGATATCAACGGAGATATAAACGTGCCAAAATAAAGCTCTAACGCCGAGGACAAAAGATGAGCTGTAGCTGTCAGTGCAGCCAAGTAGCTAGAATGTTAGCTAGCCGGCTAGTACTACCGCGCAGATGAACCCGACCCTTTTACCTTTGCCATCTCGGGGACAAGGAATTTTGCTTTGATTGCGTAATCATATGCAGGCGCTTTTTTTAATGTCAGGGTTTTATCATTGCAATAATATGTTAAATAACGGGTATTTCATCGATATAAACATATATATATTTACATTTAATGAATGGCTGCCTGCCGTATTGTTGGCGAAATGCCAGGTTCTCCATTTTGTTCGTTTTGAATGTCGGAAGAAATTCGTTTTTGATAGACTTGTCATTTGGCTAGTGAGCGAACGAACTCATGGCCTTCCCCCATCCTTTAGCCAATGACAGTCCTCACCGCGGTTCAAATCATAGCCTTTTCTTCCTTTAATGAGAGAGAGAGAGAGAGACTCACTCTTTCAAACACACACAATACGATTGGTAAAATCCAGAAATGGAAAGTGTGATGTGTAATTGTGTACACTTACAGCCATATGCCCTCCACTCCTTAATCAAATCACTGAATAAGATGCCCTCCCCTGGATGAATTGTCCTCAGACAGGCATTACATTCTCCTTCAGAGGACAAATCGGTCATGATTGTGCATCTCTGATGAGATGGCTTTGCATATGAAGAGACTATCACATTTCTCTACGAGAAAATGGAACAATGAAAATAGAATACCTGGCAAATAGGCAAGATGATACCAACGGTATCTCTGGCGGGGCATAGCCCTCGCCTGGCATATCACTGGGATACTGAGCAGCAAGGGGCCTCCAATCCACGCCATGAAATCAAAGTTGAAAAAGGAGAATGAGGGAGCTGGCCTTGGTGCTGAATTGCATGAAGTCAAGAGGAGAATTCTATGATCTATGAACTCTTGTTACGATCCAAATATAATGTACGAAGCAAATGAGGTATTACCTGAACTTGGTTAATGACAATGCTCACGTTTGTTTTCTGTTTGAAAACATTTGCTTAGGTTTGTTCTTATTGAACGTAACCCTGCCTGCTGGTTGCACACTGCAGTTGACAGATGTCTTTGGCCTAGCTCCAGACAGGCCCCTCTAATGACCTTATATCACCATGATGACCAATGTGGAGGTGCTTTCTCAGCAGATAGTGGCGTCTGAGAAGGTGACAGAGGTGAGTGACTGTGTGTGTGTGTGTGTGGTTGTGTTATTATGGGACAGGATGTGTTTATGTTTGTGTACTGTACAGTAAATTGTAAGGTAAAATTGTGCTTGCATGTTGGTTTTCTGTTTTTGTGTGTGTGTGGTTATTTTGTTATTATGGGAGAGGATGTGTTTGTGTGCTATAAGGAGGTAAATTGTGTTTGCATGCTGGTTTTCTGTGTGTGACTGTGTCTGTACTGTGTATGTGAAAGGGCACCCTGACCCTAACCCATCCCACGCTTCCTGTTCAAAGATTATTTACTTTGCGAGACAAAGGCGATACACTTCCAGACACCCCTGTTTTTGTCTGGTTCAATGAACTAAGTAGACCAGACCCAGCTGCTATTGAATTGGTGTCTATGGGAGACACCCAGTTATGTAGACCGGAACTGACCATTTTCAATAGTAAACGGCCTGAGTGAACTGTCTTAATTCATCCACCATCTTTGACACTGCTTCTCTGTGTGGCCCCGGCAGGTCGCTTCTGACTCCTTGGTTGCCGTGGAGACAGAGGCCACTCTTAACCTTCAGAAGAGAGGGGTCACTCTGAGGGCACAGTCAAGCCCCTCCCTCTGACTAGCTGCTGTTGGCTTCCCTGCTGCTCCCACATGTATTTTGTGTGTGGGTGTGTGTGTGTGTGCTTTGTTACACATAATTCTTAGGATTTGACTGTTAATGTGTTTGTATTGTGTGTTTCAGGTGCAGACCTCTCCCGCTGACTTGTCAGTGATGAGTGGCTCTCCACAACGCTTTCAGATCATCTCCACTGAGCCCTCAGCCACACCGCAGCACATTCAGGTAACAATACCCTACATTATTGACATGCTACTGCTTGATGTCACTGCCACCTATTGATAGCCTACACACACTGCACAATAGTGACAATTCAGACAAATCCCAATAAAAACAAAATATTGTTTTTAAAACTATTTGGATACAGCTTAAATAATTGTAAGTGCTTCAATTAAAGGGATAGCAATTGTTTGGATGGGTGGATGGATGTGGGATTATGACCCCTCCCTCCCTCTCAGATTGTAACGGACCAGCAGACGGGTCAGAAGATCCAGATAGTCACGACCATGGATCCCTTCAGCGGTCCCAAGCAGCAGTTTATCCTGGCAGCGGCTGATGGCTCAGGAACGGGCAAAGTCATCCTGACCTCCCCAGAAAACCAGGGCACCAAGCAGATCATTTTCACAACCGCAGACAGCCTGGTACCTGGCAGAATACAGGTACTGAAGTAGCCATAACACCACATCTAAACCACAGCATTAGATGACACACTGTGTAACCTTTGACCCCCTCAGTGACCCCTCAGCGACTTCTACTCCTGGTGTTCTAGATTGTGACAGATGCAGCGTCGGTGGAGCAGTTATTGGGGAAGGCAGGGGACGTGGGCCGGCCTCAACCTGTAGAGTATTGCGTGGTGTGTGGAGACAAGGCTTCAGGTACGCATGCACACCGCACACACACTCACAGGACATTGGTCCATTCATACCACTAACCCCTCCTCTCTGTTCTGTTGTCAGGGCGTCACTATGGGGCTGTCAGCTGTGAAGGCTGTAAAGGCTTCTTCAAGAGGAGTGTGAGAAAGAACCTGACTTACAGTTGCCGGAGTAACCAGGACTGTGTTGTCAACAAGCACCACCGTAACCGCTGTCAATTCTGCCGGCTGAGGAAATGCCTGGACATGGGCATGAAGATGGAGTGTGAGTCACACCAACGCACGTACATGAAGATGGGAATAACATTTTTTTTCCCCATCTCAACATCATCCCAACATCAGTCATGTCTGCTCACAAGGTACCAGTAGGGCAGGGGGAGGCAACTACATTTAGCCGCAGGCAGATTTTTGTCAAGAGTGGAAGGTCGGAACATAATTATAATAATTTGTACACTGCAAATTAGTGCTGAGCGATTAACCAACATTTCGGTTATTTTTCGTTTTTTAAACAACTGTCAATGTCTGTTCAATGTCTGTTCAATTATTTGAATTCCATTTCGTTCATTTTTTTCCTGTGAGCTCGATGTGCAGTTTCTGTAGAGATAAATCAAATAAGGCCTGAACTGTGCAATGTATTAGCTGTAGTTTCCAACAGGTCAATATTCTACATAGCTTAGTGCAGAAAACGTGGTAATCAACTACAATGACCATAATCCATTGCGCACCCACTTAACCTTGTCAGGTCTGTGCGGAGCAGACACAGATAGATACTGAGAGAAGAGAGAAAGGGATAGAAAGCAGTTGATTCGCGAGTCTGAAAATAAATTATCTAAAGTGATTGATAGTTGGTATTCAGCAGTCATAAAAGTATGCCTTATTGACTTTGAAGAACTACAAAATAGGGATTTTGTCAGACAGTATAGGCAGTAGCTCTATAGATCTGAGATTATGACTTGGAATTAAATAGTAAAGTCATCAAATAAAATAAACATTTTATTAAAGTGAAGTAATGTGAATAAATTATGGTTAATAACAGTGATAAGCAGTAATGGACAGTCACTACCATCATGGACTTTTATTAATAGTTTTATTCAGTGTTGTTACAGCATTCAACAATGGTGCATTTAATGTAAAAACATTTTATTTTTTATTTACCAAAACCGAACCGACTTCAAAAAGCACTAATCGCTCAATGCTACTGCAAATTGACCAGAACTAAGCCCAAAAAGAGATTATATTTGAAAATAACAATCATTTCAATACTTGATTACATTGAGACATTGTCACATCCCACTGGGCACACACTGGTTGAATCAACGTTGTTTCCACGTAATTTCATTGTACCAATGTGGAATAGAATGCCCAGTGGGATATGTCTATTTTATATTTGTGGGAATAATTGGTTGGGAACAGATTTCCCAAGTTACACAACATTTTAGCTGAATTTCATTTATATTTTTTGCTAAGAACTTTTGGGGTCCCGAAAAAAATCAACCTGCCTGTTGCCGACCCCTGCTGTAGGGTATTAGTGTTGTTGATGGTGTTTCTGTCCTGTGTGTCCTCAGCCGTGCAGAGTGAAAGGAAGCCCATTGACCTGCCCAGAGAGAGGCCTGTTAACTGTGCTGCGTCCACAGAGAAGATCTACATTAGGAAGAACCTGATGAGCCCACTCATCGCCACGCCAACCTTCATCACCGACAGTGATGGCTGCAGGTCAGAGACTGAGATTACTACTTTGATTGGTACTTTGGGATCAAATCAAATCAAATGTTATTTGTCCCATGTTCCGAATACAACAGGTGTAGTAGACCTTACCGTAAAATTCTTACTTACAAGCCCCTAACCAACAATGCAGTTCAAGAAATAGAGTTAAGAAAATATTTACTAAATAAACTAAAGTAAAAAATGAACACAAGAAAATTACATAACAATAACGAGGCTATATACAGGGGGTACCGGAACCGAGTCAGTGTGCGGGGGTACAGGTTAGTCGAGGTCATTTGTAAAGTGACTATGCATAGATAATATACAGCGAGTAGAAGCATTGTAAAAATAAAGTGGGGGGGGGGGTCAATGTAAATAGTCCGGGTGGCCATTTTATTAATTTTTCAGCAGTCTTATGGCTTGGGGGTAGACGCTGTTAAGGAGCCTTTTGGTTCTAGAATTGGCGCTCCGGTACTGCTTGCTGTGCGGTAGTAGAGAGAACAGTCTATGACTTGGGGGAATGGAGTCTTTGTCAATTTTTTGGGCCTTCCTCTGACACCGCCTAGTATATACAATATATCCTGGATGGCAGGAAGCTTGGCCCCAGTGATGTACTGGGCCGTACACACTACCCTCTGTAGCGCCTTGTGGTCAGATGCCGAGCAGTTGTCATACCAGGCGGTGATGCAACCGGTCAGGATGCTGTTGATGGTGCAGCTGTAGAACTTTTTGAGGATCTGGGGACCCGTGCCAAATCTTTTCAGTCTGCTGAGGGGGAAAAGGTGTTGTTGTGCCCTCTTCACAACTGTCTTGGTGTGTTTGGACCATGTTAGTTTGTTGGTGATGTGGGCACCAAGGACATTAACTCTCGACCCGCTCCACTTCAGCCCAGTCGATGTTAATGGGGGCCTGTTCAGCCCTCTTTTTCCTATAGTCCACAATCAGCTCGTTTGTCTTGCTCATATTGAGGGAGAGGTTGTTGTCCTGGCACCACACTGCCAGGTCTCTGATCTCCTCCCTATAGGCTGTCTCATCGTTGTCGGTGATCAGGCCTACCACTGTTGTGTCGTCAACAAACTTAATGATGGTGCTGGAGTCGTGCTTGGCCATGCAGTCGTGGGTGAACAGGGAGTACAGGAGGGGACTAAGCACACACCCTTGAGGGGCCCCAGTGTTGAGGATCAGTGTGGCAGATGTGTTGTTACCTACCCTTACCACCTGGGGGCGACCCATCAGGAAATCCAGGATCCAGTTCCAGAGGGAGGCGTTTAATCCCAGGATACTTAGCTTAGTGATGTGGGCACTATGGTGTTGAATGCTGAGCTGTAGTCATTGAACAGCATTCTCACATAGGTGTTCCTTTTGTCTAGGTGGGAAAGGGCAGTGTGGAGTGCAATTGAGATTACATCATCTGTGGATCTGTTGGGGCGGTATGCAAATTGGAGTGGGTCTAGGGTTTCCGGCATGATGGTGTGGATGTGAGCCATGGCCAGCCTTTGGTCATGGCTCACATCACATACCCAAGGTGAGTGTTACGGGGTGGTAATCATTTAGGCAGGTTACCTTCACTTTCTTGGGCACAGGGACTATGGTGGTCTGTTTGAAACATGTAGGTATTACAGACTCGGTCAGGGAGAGGTTGAAAATGTCAGTGAAAACAATTGCCAGTTGGTCCGCGCATGCTCTGAGTACTCGTCCTGGTAATCCGTCTGGCCTCGCGGCTTTGTGAATGTTGACCTGTTTAAAAGTCTTGCTCACATCGGCTACAGAAAGCTTGATCACACAGTCGTCTGGAACAGCTGGTGCTCTCATGCATGCTTCAGTGTTGCTTGCCTCGAAGCGAGCATAAAAGGCATTTAGCTCGTCTGGCAAGCTCGCGTCACTGGTCAGCTCGCGACTGGGTGTCCCTTTGTAGCCCGTAATGTTTTTCAAGCCCTGCCACGTCCGACAAGCGTCAGAGCCGGTGTAGTAAGATTCAATCTTAGTCCTGTGTTGACGCTTTGCCTGTTTGATGGTTCATCTAAAGGCATAGCTGGATTTCTTATAAGTGCCCGGATTAGTGTCCCACTCCTTGAAAATGGTAGCTCTAGCCTTTAGCTCGTTGTGGATGTTGCCTGTAATCCATGGCGTGGAGACAATGTCGTCAATGCACTAATTGATGAAGCCGGTGACTGAGGTGGTATACTCCTCAATGCCATTGAATCCTGGAAAATGTTCCAGTCTGTGCTAGCAAAACAGTCCTATAGCGTAGCATCCACGTCATCTGACCACTTCGTATTGTGCGAGTCACTGGTACTCCCTGCTTTAATTTTTGCTTGTAAGCAAGAATCAGGACCATGTAATTATGGTCAGATTTGCCACATGGAGGGCAAGGGAGAGTAAAGGTGGTCTAAGTTGTTTTTCCTCTGGTTGCACATGTGACATGCTGGTAGAAATTAGGTAAAATGGATTTAAGTTTGCCTGCATTAAAGACCCCGGCCCCTAGGAGCTCTGATTGGTCCTGTGGGTTAGAGTTTGGTGTCTGACTGATGTTGTGTCCAGATCCAGTCTGCTAGACCCAGGGATGCTGGTGAACATTCAGCAGCCTCTGATCCAGGCTGACGGGACTCTACTGCTGGCCACAGACACCAAGGTAGAAACTCTGTTATTCCTCAACATTCTCAGTGTAATACCTGTCCTAACATGCTGTGAATGGGACCGGTCATTGGAATCAAAGTGTGTTGTTGTTCTCACTACTGGCTCACTGGATGTACCCCCCTCGACAGTCTGAGTCGGGGCAGGGGGACTTGGGGACCCTGGCCAGTGTGGTGACTTCTCTGGCCAACCTGACCGACTCCCTCAGTGAGTCCCTGAACAACAGTGATACCTCAGACGACCAGCAGGAGGAGCAGTCTGCCAGCGAGATAACACGGTACGCAGTGGCTCTGTTTGAATATGTCTGTGTGTGTGTGTGTGTGTGTGTGTGTGTGTGTGTGTGTGTAATTGCTCCTGTATTGTGTATGTGTCTTCAGTGCCTTCGACACCCTGGCCAAAGCCCTGAACCCATCTGAGTCAGGGGTGGGGCAGAACCTGGCGGAGGGTGGGGAGTGTGTGGGCGGAGCCACCATCCAAGTGATCAGCCGGGACCAGGTGACCCCCCTCATTGAGGTGGAGGGCCCACTGCTCACAGACACACACGTCAGCTTCAAGGTGGTGGATCTAAACTTTAAACTTTTAAATGTATTCACATTTTGCTGGTGTTCAAACCATTTATTTTTGTATGCACGTAACCTTTGAGATTTCAATAATCTGACATCTCTATCTATCTCGGTCCCTCTCTGTCCCTCCTGTAGCTGACCATGCCCAGCCCAATGCCAGACTATCTGAATGTGCACTACATCTGTGAGTCAGCGTCCCGCCTCCTCTTCCTCTCCATGCACTGGGCAAGCTCCATCCCTGCATTCTCCGCTCTTGGGTAAGAACACTCATATCAAAGTGTTATTACGCTTTTGGTATTTATGTGTGTGACTTGAATTGTCTGTGTTTGTGTGCATCATCTTAACCAATCATGATTCAGTGCTGTAACAGTGTGTGTGTCTCAGTCAGGAGAGTAACACCAGCCTGGTACGTGCCTGTTGGAATGAGCTATTCACTCTGGGGCTGGCTCAGTGTGCTCAGATCATGAGTCTCTCCACCATCCTGGAAGCCATCATCAACCACCTCCAGAACAGCATCCAGGACGGTACACCATCAAACCTCCAGATCTCCATACAAAACAATGAACGCACTAAATTCACAAACGCACACCCTGATACAATCAGACACACAGTCCCCAGAAAATAAGTTCATTTCTAATTATTTCTGTTGTAAGGTGTTGTCTGCTGTTCCCCTGTAGATAAGGTGTCTGCGGAGAGAGTGAAGCTGGTGATGGAACACATCTGGAAGCTGCAGGAGTTCTGTAACAGCATGGCTAAGATGGAGACAGACAGCTATGAGTATGCTTACCTGAAGGCCATAGTGCTCTTCAGCCCTGGTGAGCATGGTCCGATTAACATCATACATTATGTTAGAAATACATCATAAATCACAGGGGACCCAAGTTTCTCCTGGTCAGGTCACATGGTCGAGGCAATATCAATTCCCTAGTTATGAGAAACATCGGACTTATCAGATTAGAGTAAATTTACCCAGATAAATTATATTTGACATACAGTGCCTTGCGAAAGTATTCGGCCCCCTTGAACTTTGCGACCTTTTGCCACATTTCAGGCTTCAAACATAAAGATATAAAACTGTATTTTTTTGTGAAGAATCAACAACAAGTGGGACACAATCATGAAGTGGAACGACATTTATTGGATATTTCAAACTTTTTTAACAAATCAAAAACTGAAAAATTGGGCGTGCAAAATTATTCAGCCCCTTTACTTTCAGTGCAGCAAACTCTCTCCAGAAGTTCAGTGAGGATCTCTGAATGATCCAATGTTGACCTAAATGACTAATGATGATAAATACAATCCACTTGTGTGTAATCAAGTCTCCGTATAAATGCACCTGCACTGTGATAGTCTCAGAGGTCTGTTAAAAGCGCAGAGAGCATCATGAAGAACAAGGAACACACCAGGCAGGTCCGAGATACTGTTGTGAAGACGTTTAAAGCCAGATTTGGATACAAAAATATTTCCCAAGCTTTAAACATCCCAAGGAGCACTGCAAGCGATAATATTGAAATGGAAGGAGTATCAGACCACTGCAAATCTACCAAGACCTGGCCGTCCCTCTAAACTTTCAGCTCATACAAGGAGAAGACTGATCAGAGATGCAGCCAAGAAGCCCATGATCACTCTGGATGAACTGCAGAGATCTACAGCTGAGGTGGGAGACTCTGTCCATAGGACAACAATCAGTCGTATATTGCACAAATCTGGCCTTTATGGAAGAGTGGCAAGAAGAAAGCCATTTCTTAAAGATATCCATAAAAAGTGTTGTTTAAAGTTTGCCACAAGACACCTGGGAGACACACCAAACATGTGGAAGAAGGTGCTCTGGTCAGATGAAACCAAAATTGAACTTTTTGGCAACAATGCAAAACGTTATGTTTGGCGTAAAAGCAACACAGCTGAACACACCATCCCCACTGTCAAACATGGTGGTGGCAGCATCATGGTTTGGGCCTGCTTTTCTTCAGCAGGGACAGGGAAGATGGTTAAAATTGATGGGAAGATGGATGGAGCCAAATACAGGACCATTCTGGAAGAAAACCTGATGGAGTCTGCAAAAGACCTGAGACTGGGACAGAGATTTGTCTTCCAACAAGACAATGATCCAAAACATAAAGCAAAATCTACAATTGAATGGTTCAAAAATAAACATATCCAGGTGTTAGAATGGCCAAGTCAAAGTCCAGACCTGAATCTAATCGAGAATCTGTGGAAAGAACTGAAAACTGCTGTTCACAAATGCTCTCCATCCAACCTCACTGAGCTCGAGCTGTTTTGCAAGGAGGAATGGGGAAAAATGTTCAGTCTCTCGATGTGCAAAACTGATAAAGACATACCCCAAGCGACTTACAGCTGTAATCGCAGCAAAAGGTGGCGCTACAAAGTATTAACTTAAGGGGGCTGAATAATTTTGCACGCCCAATTTTTCAGTTTTTGATTTGTTAAAAAAGTTTGAAATATCCAATAAATGTCATTCCACTTCATGATTGTGTCCCACTTGTTGTTGATTCTTCACAAAAAAATACAGTTTTATATCTTTATGTTTGAAGCCTGAAATGTGGCAAAAGATCGCAAAGTTCAAGGGGGCCGAATACTTTCGCAAGGCACTGTATACAGTACATATACAGTACATGGGTCATTCCACGAAATGAGTGCATTTTGCGTCACTTAGAAATTGTGCACAAAAATACAATTTTAAAAGCCTGTTATATTAAATGAAGTGCCCGTTTTAATATAGACCACATGGAAAATAAATCATATATGAATAAAGAATTTCTCAAGTGCCAGCATTTTTATATGTCCCTCTTTGCATCCTCAGTGACTTCTAGGACGATTTTAACTCACTTAACCCTGACATTTCTCAGTTTTCACCATCACTGTAAAGCCCTGGTTATTTTGTTACTCTGACAAAGTCATTTCTGAAAATTGTTATTTATTTCATGTGATTATTTATTCGTTAAAAAAAACTTGTACCTCATTTTAAGGTCAACCCTGTTACTTGAACTGAAATCTCATTGGTGGTGAAACAATTCCTTTAAAGAATGTTGTTGTTTTTTCAAAAGTCTAGTGTAAAATCAGGTGAGCGGGTTCTTCTCTTTTTGGACATTTTCTGGTGTTTTGTGGTGGAAAACTGAGCGGGTCGAGCTGGTCAAGATTGCAATCAATTACCCCTATCTGTTGCACACAACAAGCTTCCATTCCCCTGTCACAAGGGGATTTGGCACTTAATATAGTCTTTTTTTATCTTTAACCTCTTGAGATGGGGAAAAAGTTTTTTTAATTATGTTGAACATGTGTTCTTTATGACAGAATAAAAAATGTGTTGAAATAAAACATTTTCTTTTCACCAAGTTACACTACTCAATCTCACATAAATTATCAATGAACCTACCAGATACAACCCCAAATCCGTAAACACGGGCACCCTCATAGATATCATCCTGACCAACCTCCCCTCTGAATACACCTCTGCTGTCTTCAACCAGGATCTCAGTGATCACTGCCTCAGGGCCTGCGTCCGTAATGGGTCTGCGGTCAAACGACCACCCCTCATCACTGTCAAATGCTCCCTAAAACACTTCAGCGAGCAGGCCTTTCTAATCGACCTGGCCCGAGTATCCTGGAAGGATATTGACCTCATAAAAGTGCTTTCCTCGCCATCTTAAATAAGCATGCCCCATTCAAAACAATTAACCAGCACAAAAACATCCTGTGGGGTACTGCATTAGCATCGAATAGCCCCGCTATATGCAACTTTTCAGGGAAGTTAGGAACCAATATACATACACAGGCAGTTAGGAAAGCAAAGGCTAGCTTTTTCAAACAGAAATCTGCATCCTGTAGCACAAACTCCAAAAAGTTCTGGGACACTGTAAAGTCCATGGAGAATAAGAGCACTTCCTCCCAGCTACCCACTGCACTGAGGCTAGGAAACACTGTCATCACCTATAAATCCACAATAATTGAGAATTTCAATAAGCATTTTTCTACGGCTGGCCATGACTTCCACCTGGCTACCCCTACCCCTATCCCCCCCCCCCCCCCCGGCTTCTCCTTCACCCAAATCCAGATAGCTGATGTTCTGAAAGAGTTGCAAAATCTGGACCCCTACAAATCAGCAGGGCTAGACAATCTGGACCCTCTCTAAAATTATCTGCCGCAATTGTTGCAACTCCTATTACTAGCCTGTTCAACCTCTCTTTCGTATCATCTGAGATCCCGAAAGATTGGGGAGACACTCTAGGCCCAAACTGTTATAGACCTATATCTATCCTACCCTGCCTTTCTAAGGTCTTCGAAAGCCAAGTTAACAAACAGATCACCGACCATTTCGAATACCACCGTACATTCTCCTCTATGCAATCTGGTTTCCGAGCTGCTCATGGGTGCACCTCAGCCACGCTCATGGTCCTAAACGATATCATAACCGCCATCGATAAAAGACAATACTGTGCCACCGTATTCATCAACCTGGCCAAGGCTTTCGACTCTGTCAATCACCACATTCTTATCGGCAGACTCAACAGCCTTGGTTTCTCAAATGACTGCCTCGCCTGGTTCACCAACTACTTCTCAGACATAGTTCAGTGTGTCAAATCTGAGGGCATGTTGTCCGTATCTCTGGCAGTCTCTATGGGGGTGCCACAGGGTTCAATTCTTGGGCCGTCGCTTTTCTCTGTATACATCAATGATGTCCATCTTGCTGCTGGTGATTCTCTGATCCACCTCTACGCAGACGACACCATTCTGTATACTTCTGTCCCCTCTTTGGACACTGTGTTAGCTAACCTCCAGACGAGCTTCAATGCCATTCAACTCTCCTTCCGTGGCCTCCAACTGCTCTTAAATGCAAGTTAAACTAAATGCATGCTCTTCAACCGATTGCTGCCTGCACCTGCCTGTCCGTCCAGGATCACTACTGTGGACGGTTCTGACTTAGAATATGTGGACAATTACAAATACCTAGGTGTCTGGTTATACTGTAAACTCTTCTTCCAGACTCACATTAAGCATCTCCAACCCAAAATTAAATCTAGAATCGGCTTCCTATTTCACAACAAAGCATCCTTCACTCATGCTGCAAAACAAACCCTCATAAAACGAACTATCTTACCGATCCTTGACTTTGACAATGTCATTTACAAAATAGCCTCCAACACTCTACTCAGGAAATTGGATGCAGTCTATCACAGTGCCATCTGTTTTGTCACCAAAGCCCCATATACTACCCACCACTGCGACCTGTATGCTCTCGTTGGCTGGCCCTCGCTTCATATTCGGCGCCAAACCCACTGGCTCCATGTCATCTATAAGTCTTTGCTAAGTAAAGCCCCACCTTATCTCAGCTCACTGGTCACCATAGCAGCACCCACCCATAGCACGTGCTCTAGCAGGTATATTTCACTGGTCACCCCCAAAGCCAATTCCTCCTCTGGCCGCCTTTCCTTCCAGTTCTCTGCTGCCAATGACTGGAACGAATTGCAAAAATCACTGAAGCTGGAGACTCGTATCTCCCTCACTAACTTTAAGCATCAGCTGTCAGAGCAGCTCACAGATCATTGCACCTGTACATAGCCCATCCAACTCCCTCATCCTCATAGTTATTTTTTTTTCTTTCTCCTTTGCACCCCATTATCTCTACTTGCACATTCATCTTCTGCACATCTATCACTCCAGTGTTTAATTGCTAAATTGTAATTACTTTTCCACTATGGCCTATTTATTGCCTTACTTCCCTAATCTTACCTCATTTGCACACACTGTAGATTTGTTCTATTGTGTTATTGACTGTACGTTTGTTTATTCCATGTGTAACTGTGTTTTTGTTTGTCGCACTGCTTTGCTTTATCTTGGCCAGGTCAAATAAAGGTTAAATAAATAAACATTTAAAAGGCACCTAATTGGTGGAACAACCCACATAGGTATATATATGTACAGTATATCAACTAGATGAGTAGATAAGCTTAACATCATGATAACATTTCCATATTTACCTCGTAGTGTATTGTTAGGAAACAGCTATTGTGTGTCTCACTAATCAGACCATCCAGGCCTGAACAGTTGCAGCCAGATAGTGAAGTTCCAGGAGAAAGCCCAGATGGAACTACAGGACTATGTGCAGAAGACTTATCCAGATGACACTTACAGGTATGCTGTATGCCAATCAGGATCTTGATATATCCTTAAACCCTCCCCACAGGTCCCATAAATTCATATGTGAATCTGTTTTTTTCTGATTGGATCCATAAATCACATGTATTAACTTGTCTCTCTCTGATTGGTTGTCCTAGGTTGACGCGTATCCTGATGCGACTCCCTGCGCTGCGTCTGATGAGCTCCAGCATCACAGAGGAGCTATTCTTCACCGGCCTGATCGGCAACGTGCCCATCGACAGCATCATCCCTTACATCCTCAAGATGGAGACCGCCGACTACAACACCCAGATCACCGGTCCCACAGCGTGACCCCCCGCCACCACCCCTATCCACCCCCAAACCTCTCCAGCCCATCTCTAGACTTGTACCACGTACCATCCAAACAACACCCTAGTTCTGAAACCCCCATCTTTTGTCCTGCAAACATTTGATGTAATTAAAATACTCTTCGCAAGATGCAAAGTCATGGAGAAATCCCTTTCTTCCCAGAAAGTCCGCTCCTCATCGTTTGTGATTATGGGTCGTAACCATGGGGACCCCTGGATGAGGGTTTGATGGTTCTCTGAAAGAGATGCATGATGGGACTGTGAGTCTCTTGTCCAGATTCCGTAATTCAGAGCACTTAACCCCCTGGAGAGGGAGCGCTACTGTGGCTAACACGTCACTGTCACCTCTACTGCTTCAGCAAAATGGCTTCAATGTACTGTAAAGTTGAACTTTTCGCTCAAGCCTTTCAATATGGTTTTATCTTATGCAGGCCTTACTGTACATTCATGCTCAACAAAAAGTATATTGATTGAGTTACCGCTTGCTTCTGCCTCTAATCTTGATAATCTGTATTTAACACTTAGCCGACATAGACTAAGAATGAGCGACGCTTGCCTGAATGCCGTTACATGAGTAAACTGAGACATGAATTGGTGTAAAGGTTTGTTGTGTTTTTGTACTTTGAACTTTTCACCAGGTATTACAATGTAAAAAAAGACATTTAAATGTATAAATAGCCTATGTTATGATGCTGGTTCATGCCTCGAGCTCTGTCTGTTCCTGAAACGTTTTGGTTGAAAAGATGACCAATTCCTCTAAATCAGGAATATGACTTAGTTCACAGTTTAATAGCAGCTAACCTGGATCCTTAATCTACAGAGTATATGACGATGGACAAGCAAATTTGTGTACTGAGCCACTCCATTCAGGATAATATGACATGTATTCTCCACTTCAGATAGAACATCAAATCTATTATTTGTTTCAAACCGAACAGGAGAACGGTTAGAATGGTTACATTTCAATTTTGGTGGGTTCAATTTACTGAAATTGTTATGGAACTTTCCCTAAACCAGTCCATATGATGACAGCCTGTTGCTGGGGAGGGTCATCGATCCTACAGAGAAGGAGTTTAATAACAGTCTTGTTAGTATGTCTGCCTAAAGCAAATGCACATTCATTATATGGTTTAACTTGAACCATTTAGATAACGTGTTGAAGATTTTGTTTGTTCAATCACCACATGACCCTGGCTCCAGGTAAAAGTTGCCCTTACCCATAGATATAAGATTAGATTATCCTGGTAGTTCTAACCTTTACTGTTAGAGAGGTAGAATAAAGTTTAACATCAGTGGTTAGGGGCAACTTTATGGCCACCATTTTGTTTTGCTGTCATGACAATCAAGCCTTGTGTGACATGATGTCCTGTTCTGTGTCCAGTATTTCTCTTTTCTGTTTATTTATTCCCATCCAGCTGGTATTATACAGTGCACTGGGTGCAGTAACACACTGCATACTGTAGTGATCTCAGTCCACTTCCAGACTTACTTTACAGTGTCTGTTTTATTCATATGCAGGTATTCACACCATAGGAAAAATATATATTTTGAGTTCTCAAGACAAAATGTGTTTTCCCTTTAATATTAGCATGATTTATCTATAGTTTCACTGTTGAATGAACATCAAGCAGGTATTTTCATTTTGTATTCTTGCACAGTATATTGTTCTGTGATATTATAGTTTCCAAAATGTAAAAACGTGGTTTGTTGTGAACAAATGTATTTGTTCCATGTTAATAAGTGTACTTAAAGTACCACACCTCTAGTACCACATGAAAATATGTGTACATTGTCCAACAGCAACAAAACCAGTAACACTAACTTATAACATGTAAAGAAGTAGGTATGTACTCTAAAATGATAGGTGTACTGTTGTAATAGCTGGTTTTAAACCCTGAAAAGACTGTTATTTTGACTATTCTGTGAACTGAGCTCTATACTACATGTATTATCATTCAAATGAGTGCATGTCCTTTTTTTAAATCAGAGTTTTATAATATTGCAACTTGCCAGTATTTGCCCTGAAGAAAATGAGCATTGTTATTGTTTTTGTATAGTGCATTGCTGTGCATGCAATTGCTTATGCATTTTAGTAAATGCTGTACGAAAAATGTGGAGTTTTAATGTTGTGTCTTACAAATGTTATCAGCCTGAGCAATTTCAATGCATTAACTACTAATTGCAACAAAAACTGTTTTCTATTGTTTACATAGGGGGGATATGGACGGTGTTGTTTTTGGTTTGTAAAAGCCTTTGTTTCATGTCTGTAGCTTTTTAAATACAGTACGTATAAAAAGTGTCTTCCTGTCGAATGTGATATTGTATTTGGAGAAAAAAAGAAACATATTCCATGGCCCGAGGAACTTCACCTTTTACACACTAACCAATGAGCCTAGTAACTTTATGTTTTCTGAAGGTTATTGTAGGCCTACATATATATTCTACCTCTTAACTTGACAGTGAATACAACAATTTGATTCCTGTATCACATCATTCCCTCTCAGGCCACTGGAACTGCAGTTATCAGTGTAATAAACATATCTTCATATATTTAAAAGGTATGTGCTTTTATGATTTTTTTTACACTACTCCGGAACACGGATGCCATCGCAGCAGGAGAGGACCCTCATGGATATATCTTTCCAGGGTTGAGGACGATGAGAGTAGTTGAGAGGAAGAAGGCAGACATTCTGGTTTAAACTGATAGCACACCGGGAGAAGATAAGAGTACAGACTCGGATGGATGCAGAAAGGATGGCGGCTGCAGATGTGGAACATGGATCGGATGGCGGTGGAAGGAAGAATGGGAAAAGAAGCAAAGTTGGGATGGGAAAGAAGACACCTAGTGTTGAATAGGCCTTCAATGCATGCTGCATAGTTGGCTCCCCACCAGCAGGATCCAGCGATGTTAAGTGTAAAGAAGGTGGACTTTGTTGATTTTTTGGGGCAATGGTGATCAAGGGTACAGCTAAACTGGAGGGAAAGTCTAGGAAGATGGACATTATTGTGGATACGGCAGAGAAGATCCTGGGAGTAAAATATTTTTCAGGGTAGGCGTTAGATGATGCACTGTCACAAGCAGTGATACCCTCTCAGGCCCCAGAGCCTGAGGAGGGAGCTATGGAAGATTGAAAAAATTAGGGATTGGAATATAGATCACCATATTGAGTTTCCCTTTTAACCCCCGTACAGTTGGTGGCGGTAATGCACCCTAAACATTGGCTGCCAACCGCCGTTAAACACCACTGAAGAAGAAGACAATACATTTTGGTTTCCACTAGTTATCACAGCCACAAAGTTATTTGGCTATGTCACAAAACAAATCATGAAAACAAACGTTAGCTTTTGGTCTTAAGGTCAGGGTTAGCAGCGTGGTTAAGGTTAGGTTTAAAATCAAAGTTTAGAAATAGGCAGGGTTTATGTCTTTGTGGCTGTGGTAACTAGTAAAGGACCTTAAACTTTACGCATATAGTTTACGTCATCAAAGAGCGCCCAACTGGAGTGTTGTGCGTCCTTTTCAATTCCAAATTATAACGTGGAAATAAAGACTAAAAATGCCTATGAAAGGAATATTCCCCATTAGACGAACGCTGGAGTATCTCCAGAAGGGAGAAGTTGTATTGAAAAACAGAGTAAAGATTGTGACAGTAAATTACAACACACATGGACAGCTCAGCGACGGAGCAAGGTCAGTTTGTTATACTAGCTAGTTAACCTAGCAGTTTTTGGATAAGTCTTTCAATGCAAAGAGCAATGATATTTCTGTTTCATTGTTATAATTGTACAGATATGCAATAGAAATTGAACCAGTAGTTGCCGAGTTAACAGTGCGTCCAAGACAACTGGGAACTCGGGGGGCAAAAACGAGCTCAGACTGGGAAAATCGTTTAAAATGGTCACCCGACTCTGAATTCCAAGTCGAAAACTCGGGCATCTTTCTAGAACTCCGTCTTTCTGATATGGAACGAGAGTTGCCAAAAGGTTACATTTACTTATCGTTAAAAAAAAGCGTGAAACGTAAACGTTCAATTAGATCTGTGTTATGACTCCTAGATGGGATAATTTCAAGTTCAAAGCTCTCCTCCCCCGATACTCATACTAGTCCCTGTATTATCAGTCTCAATATTTGTATAAAGAAGTGAGGTGATTCAAACCGTAGAATAAACTTTAAAGTTACTGAATTTAAATCCTCTCCCTCTGTTTCTCTCTCCCTTCACTGTAGGGGACAGTAATTATACCGTAGCTCTAAAGTTATTGGAGTTAAGGAGTCTGAAGTTGAAGCTGGCTTAACGCTGGGCTGAGGGTGTAAACATTGGCATGGTTGTTGCTCTCTTTCTTACTAGTCACAGCGACATAATAGTTAGGGCTACTAGTCACAGCTACTAGTAAGGTTGCAGAAAACCTGGTTGGATGCTACCGGATTTACTGTTTATTCCTGCTTGATTCTGGGAATTTATTTACATTTTTATTTAACCTTTATTTAACTAGGCAAGTCAGTTAAGAACAAATTCTTATTTACAATGGTGGCATACCAAAAGACCTGCGGGGACAGGGGCTGGGATTTCAAAATTATAAATAAATAACCTATAAATATAGGACAAAACACACATCACGACAAGAGACAACACTACATAAAGAGAGACTTAAGACAACAACATAGCAAGGCAGCAACACAGCATGGTAGCAGCACAATATGACAACATGGTAGCAGCACAAAACATGGTACAAACATTGTTGGGCACAGACAACAGCACAGAGACAATACATCACGCAAAGCAGCCACAACTGTCAGTAAGTGTGTCCGTGATTGAGTCTTTGAATGTCTTTCAACAGTAATACAATCAAGGCACGGCATAGTACAGGGAGAGCTCTGCAGTGCTGATTTATGACATCTGAATGTGCATCAGAGGTGAGAGGTGATCATACTTTTTTGGATAGGCCTAAATTAAACATTGAATTATTAAAGTGGCAGGATAACAAACTTGGGAATTTAGCTAATTTTGAATACTCACATGGATTTCAATAAACAAATGGATAAAACTGTTCTATTCTCTTTGATTTAGTTCCTATCGCAATTCACAAATGACTAAATGGATGACACTGACACTGAACTGAATGAAGATTAATTAAATGTTGGAATGATGCTTTGAACGCGTCATGCATGCTCTACACTTTTTTTGGCTAGTAGTCAAATAGGCCTCCAGAACGGCATTTTCTGAGGGTGAGGGGTGCTTTTCTGAAGGCGCATGGAGATCACAAGCGCTTCAACTGGGCAGCAGTGTCGGGATGGAGGGAATAGCCTATACAGAGACTACCTAAGACCACTGCAACAGAGTTATTGTAAAGTGTGGGAATAAGCTTATGGCAAGCTTTGCCTACCTCTCCCTTTGTTAATTTCAAAGTCCATAGGTTCATGACCCGATTCATATAAATCATATTAACCCCTCCTACAGAATATGCTTTGGCAAGAGTTTGAGTGATTCAAAAAAATATTTTGAGAGTTCAGAGTTCATACATAATTAATAGATTCACAAAACAGCCATTATTATTCTGTTTCATTATTCCTGGTAGATACTACTGGTTATGATGAATTATTCCTGGTAGATACTACTGGTTACTACGGGTTAACACATACTGTGTTATGCTTGTTCGCGTAGCACTCCTCACAGGCCATTTGGTGTATGTTGTTTTTTTGTTGGTGACATGAAACTGACAAAACCTTAAGTCATTATTGTACTTCAGAATTGCTGCACAAGATTTGTTCAAGTTAGGCCGTAATCGTAACATGGCGTTTGAATGTTCACAGATTTTATGCATGGCTTTTCCTATGATCCTAACAATTTACATATGGATTTTCTTACGATCCTAATGATACGTACGTTCAACATTTTGGCATGTATCTCACTCCATATTCCGACCTGAAGATCACTGCTGTCAATGACTTGACCTCGTTTCTTTTCGAATTCCCAGTTGTCCTGAAAGTACAAACTGTCCATCATGCGACAACGAGTTGTTCAGCATTAGCAAGACGCACGTAATGCCCTGGATCAGAGCTATAACCCAGTGGTCAGGATCTATGAGTGTGTTGGTACAGCCTGGTTGGCCATGCATCTTTTCTCTTTTTCTGCAGAAAATTTGTGTTCTTCAATGTTCCACAAATTCAGTACAAAAATCCTTGGGTTCAAATTATGATGTTTAAGAACATGACACCATCGCCATTCCTAAAGTTCTACCTAGGTGAGTCCAATTCTGTACTTACTATGATTGATAGAACCTTTAACTATGCCTCTATTTTACATGTTTGTGCATCTGTCATTACTGCATAAAGTCTGTGGTTGTGATTTTATCAAGTCTATTAGGCATGTTTTGTTTAAAGTCTGACATGGTATATCCTTAGAATTAGAAAATAATTTGTAAATTAATAGGATCTCTTCCATGTAGATGATGGAGAGCAGGTGTTGGTGGATGTGGAGGGGAAGGACCATAAACAAATCACCCAACATGTCAAGACTATTCTTGGCAAGACCGAGTAAGTACTGATAGTACCATAATCTCCGATACCCATTCTCATCACAGCCCACTGCTTGATTTGGTTCTATAACAGGGATGTATTCATTAGTCAAATTCCTTTGCAAAACGTTTGTTCTGTCACAAAACGTTTTGCAACAAACTGTTTACTCTAGGAACCAAATGGAAGCGAACAGAACGAAAAGGGGTGGGACCTACCTGCATCTGTCCAATAGAAACTCTTGTTTTTCATATGCAAATCATTTTGCAACAGAATCTGACTAATGAATACATCCCAGAAGTGTAGATGTGTAGGCCTTCCTGGGTTGCAGCAGTCTGTTTGGCATGACAACCACAAATGATTTGGCTAAGCTAAAGCATAAACAGACTAGTCTTCAGGCTAGATGCCAGTAAATAAGCCACGAGTTAATGTCGCTGACAGTAGCCTAATGTCAAGAGGAATGTTAAGGTCCAATATCTCGTTATCAAATCATTGCTGGGTAACAATTAAAGTACCTTAGAGGTTTGAAACTCTCCCACCAAAACAGGCTGAAATTTCAGGCAGTCTTGTCAAACAGCTCTTACACTAAAAGGGCATTATCGTTTTCACAATTTCACAGAATTATTCCAAACTCGGTGTGGAAATATACACAACACAGGAAACTCACATTTTTGAATGCACTAGCCCTTTATGGTTAGGTGTTACTCTTGTCTAAGTGTATAATACAATATTACTGGTTAATTTGTCTTCTCATCATTGTCTATTCTCTCCCTTTACAGTGAGGTCCTGCAGGCTGAGGCTTTAGCCAGGATGGAGGCTGCTAACCCAGCCAACTTTGGGCCCAAGAAGTACTGTCTGAAGGAGTGTATCTGTGAGGTGGAGGGCCAGGTTCCCTGCCCGGGCACCACGCCGCTGCCCAAGGAGATGACTGGGAAATACCGTGCACAGATGGCAGCCGCACAGGACTGAGACTGGACAGCAATACTACTATGTCAAATATGTTTCACTGGAAATACTGTGGATTTGTTTTTGTACATTAAAGGAAATATTTAGATTTTATGTCAGTGGTTGTAAATAAGGATAATTGAGACTGATGAATTAAATCAAGTGTGTATGTGTGGAGTTGATGCATAATATTTGCAACACACACTCGCATCCTGTAATGTCAATAAATGAAAATGCCACCCTTCCAATTTTTCATAGGTCATGTCTTTAATTAGTGTTGAGTGATGGAGCCTCAACACAGCCCAATTCTGATGTTTCAATAATTGGTCTTTTGTCAATCAGCTCTGAAAAGATCTGATGTGATTTGTCAAAAGACCAATTAGTGGGGGGGAATCTGAATTGAGCTGCCTGTGTAAACAGAGCCAGTGACAAAGGTAAACAGGCAACATTATGAAAAAGCTCAACAGTTCATTAATATTTGCCACAAATAAATTATGCTTGTTTCAAAAAGTTCTGTTTAGCTACAACACAGTTGAGTGTGCATGAGACTACAGCGAACAATACTGCTTTAGTTCAACTTAATATCAAGTACTGTTGTATACTTTAAGGCAAGGAAATTAGTACTTGGATACAAAGTACAACAGGAAACAGTTTGCCACAGTATGTGATAATACTAGGTAGCATTGAATCGGTTTAGTGTTTTTTCATTACCAATGAGAAATCAAGAATCCAAAGAGGGAAACTAGATGTAAGTTTTGCCAAGACCTTATGAATACAGAGTAGAAGGCTGATGCTGTGACAGATGGAGCATTCTGGGTAAAGTAACCTATTATCCTGTGCCTCAGACCTAAACATCTCCAGTGCAACAACGGTGTGTGTTAATTGGTAAGTGCAGTTAAGAGACTTGCTTGAACCAGTTGCATAAATACACACTGTAGTTAAGTTGGCATATGAGAAAGTAAGTTCAGAGCAGGACAGATTCTGACCCTGCCATCATTGGTGCACTAAAAGAGAAAACACAGGGTTAGGATTTGTCTCCACTGTGTTGGGAGGAGAACACAGTGCAGGGAGAGAGACTAGGACAAAATCATAATTGAAAGACTAGCCTACTTTGGACCACTGCAGAAGCGTCTCAGTGATATCATGCACACTCAAAAAAAATGAATCTATCCTGCGCTTCAACTTAGTCATTCAATAGACATAACCAGCTAACAGAAGGAGTCCCTGAAAGCAAAGCAGGATTTTAAAACAGTTTTTTTCTTGGTATCGCTCACCATGGCTTAATGTTTTGTTCAACATTCTCTTTCTAGCGGTCACTGGACCCCCAGGGATGACAGAGAAAAGATGTCTTAACGGCAATGGGGTTCCACTCCCATACAATCTCAAACATGCATGTAAAGATCTGACAGACAAAATGTAGCAGTAACAAGTTAGTAATGCTTAGTATTCAGGTGCCGACGACAGCTGTCAGTTCAGAGTGAACGTTTTCGTTCAAGAAGACCATAACATTTCCAAAAACTTTGCGACCTTCAAGGCAACCCTGGTTCTACATAAGGTATCGGTATTGAATAGCAGGACTACAGACGATGTCAGGCCTCTGTTGCCCAAATATGACCCCTTGGATCCTACCTCCTGTGGCTGACTGTGCACAACTGTCTGGAAGTGATGACTTACTCTGCCCTTGTGCTTCTTCTTACCATACAGATAGAATTACAAAAACAACAGGGCTCCTAAATGAGGCCTTCATAGAGTGTGAGTGTTATTAGTATGTACAAGAGTGAAGAAATGAATGTAAATGCATCTCCTTTTAGTGCTAGGCTGCATAACCCTGAGCAGGGTCTCAATGGAATAGTTTTGCTTTCTCTCCTTGTCTCCTCTCATTGACCCTGCACTTACATGGCAGGATGATCAGGATCGGCAAAGAAATAATGCTAGGTGCTGTCACCTGTGCAGTTCATTCACATCAATACAGATGAAGGAAAGGGACAAGGAGAGGGAGTATAGACTATTGAGATGCGGCCCTTGGTCTAGAGGGCTAATACTCAAGGGGAATGGGGGGTGGGTGGTTCCTTCACAAATGTTTTAACCCACCTAACACTGACCTTAACCAACCCAGAATCAATGAGCTCATTGGCCATTTAAAGCTGGAATCATTAGCGGTGAAACTGCCATGTCTGTTTGCGATATTACAACAACAAAAGACGTTACTTCAAACAAAGTTTTTTCATCGGACATCATCGCACATGAGATAGAACCAGTGGAGGCTGGTGGGAGGAGCTATAGAAGGATGGGCTCATTGTAATTGCTGAAATTGAATGTTATCAAACACAGAACATATGGAAACCACGTTTGACTCCGTTCCAATCATTCCATTCCGGCCATTACAATAGCTTCCCCCACCAGCCTCCTCTGGATATAACAGCAGAGTATGTACTACAAACTGTTTTTATCATGATACTGGATGCTCATCTCCTCCGTTTGAAAAACAATAACAAATGCACCTGGGGCGACCAGTGGTGATGTTTCGCCTTTTGCGGATCCCAGCTTTAAAGGGAACTACTGTAGAGTCTCCGGATTAGCTTCTAGGTGGGCACCCTGGGTGGGCAGCCCTGTTGTAAGAATCAGGTGATGGCATGGAGGATGAGAAAAGTAGAGACGGAGGTAGTGTCTCTGTCAGTGTGTCTTAAGCTTCTGTTCCTGCAGGGTGCGCTGCAGCTCTCTCAGGTTCTCTGACAGCAGCTCCACCTCATCCAGCCTCCCGTTGAGCTTGGCGTCGAAGATGTACGCCCGAATGTTATCGATCTGCTGCAGCAGCAACTCCTCCTCGATCAGGTCAACGTCTGGCATTGCTGCCTCACCCTCCTCTTCAAAGGGATTGGTCGAGGCTCCCGGCGGGGTAATCCCAGAAGCCTCTTTAAAAGGGTTACCTTCATCGTTCTCCTCCTCCTCTTCGAAAGGGTTGCCTGTGACGCCATCAGCCTGCCCTTGCACCCCGCCCTCCTCTTCCTCCTCAAACGGGTTGTACTCCTTCTTCCCGTTAGCTACCTCATTGTGCTCCTTCTGGATCTCCTCGGAGAACGGGTTGGACGGATCCTCCTCCACCGTGGTGGAGTCTTCCTCAAAGGGGTTGAAGGAGGCGCTGTTCTGTCCCTCTACATCTCCCCCCAGCCACTGGGGCGACTCCTCATCCTGGTCCGTCAGGGCAGGGAAGGCCCTCATGGACGGGGGGCTCCTCTCTGCTTTAGGGGTCAACTCTTCCTCCCCGTCCCTATGGAGGCTTCCTGTATCAGTTAGGTTCAGTGAGCCCTGCCAGGTGTATGTGGCCTGAGTGGATCCTGGGGCTTGGCTCTGAGCCCTGTGCTTCATCTTCCCCCTCTCCCTGTCCTCCAGGTGCTGCAGCTCCTCCTGGGCCAGTCTCTGGGACAGAGTGATGGCCAGGTGGGTCTGCTGCTGGTCGTACTCATCCTGGAGAACACACAGTTCAACAAATCACACCCTAGTCCCTACACAGTGCACTATCTGGCCAGAGCCCTGTTACGGTCCATTGCATTGTAATCGCAGTACATATCGCAGCTACATTTTGTAACATTATGTAGGTTTCCCCACCTGAAGCTGCCTGAGGTTCTCCTCCAGCATGGCCACCTCGTCATGTCTATGGGCGGCCTTGGCCTGCCGCAGGAACGACCGGATATTCTCTATCTGCTGCAGCATGGGGTCTTCCAGCTCCCCGTGGGTGTGGAGGGTGTCTGAGGAGGGCAGCCAGCCTCCAGCTTTGGTCATGCGGAGTACTCTGGGGGCCTGGGGAGGCTCCCCGTTGGTGCTAGAGGCTGGGCGGTTCTTCTCAGAGTCCTGCCTTCTCTTCTGGGCAGCCTGGCAAGAAGATAGGAAGGTACGCTTTTAGAGACAGCTTTACTATATAATACACTACTTATAAAAGCAGTTGCTTTTAGCTTTCCTGGTATCAGACATATCAGATCCTTTTTGGAGTATCATTATTGGGTCTTTAGTTTAAACAATAAGCAGCCTCCTCACCAGTCTTTCCTGGGCGAGCCTCTTCTCCTGCTCCTGCTTCCGCTTCATCTTCAGCTCCTCATACTTGTCCTTAGTGGGCAGAGACATCAGACCCAGTAACTTCTCCTGCAGGAGGGGGCGGGATAGGGAGAGAGAGATGGAGAGAAACAGAGAAAGAGAGAGAAAAGGGTTGAGAAAGAGAGGGAGGTGTTTGAATGTGTTTTGTATTGAGCTATTATTCTGGGGAAAGTGACTAATCATTCACTCTTCACCACACCATTCAGCTTATCCATAACTGCTCTTTATGTACAGTAGTGTACCCTCTGTCTCACCTGGACGAACAGTGTGGCTGTGTATCTGACCATCCTCTGCAGCTGGAGATTCTTTGGATGGGGCTGTGGCTCCTCTTTCATTCCCAGTGTTAAGATCCTCTTACTGACAGAAATACATAGATAATGTTACAAGAATATGGTTATTTAGCAGACACTTTTATTCAAACTACACATAAGGCAATTCTAGGTCTTGTGGCATATTTTGGTTGAACTATCCCCAATTCAATGGAATTGCAATCCTCTACATGCACAGTGCATTCTTCCATCACATGTGCAGTGCACTCTTCCATCACATGTACAGCTGATTCTCAAGCTCTTGCACACTAATGAGATGCTATTGGGCCCACACTACTACACTGAGTCAAGGACTACATGCTTTCTGGTATGTTTTGATTACAATACTGGCAGGGGTGAATATATTTTATATGACATATTTTTTGTTAACTAGTAAATAGTAGCCTACAGCAAAGTGTTTTTAACTCCTTTCTAACTTGTTAACAATTTCTGCTAGTTAGTTTTTGCTGCCATGTGGATTTTAGCTTTCTTGAGCCTGCTAACTAAGGAGTGTTAATTCACCTGTTTCCATACATGTTTCATTTTAAAACATTTATCTTACAAAAGGAGTTGTTTAATCTAACTGCTTAACTATTTATTTGTACATGGAATTATATTAGTTTTTTTACTCCTTTTTTAGGAAAATGCCATGGGCACTATCTGATGTGTGGAGACATTTCACTGCAGCTAATGTACAAGGAAAAGTGTACTTTTGTAAATACTGTGGCAAATCATATGTGAAGAATGCAACAAAAATGCAGTCATCTGGCCAAGTGCATAAAGTTCCCTCAGTGCTCACAACAAGCAACCTCTGACAAAAGTCCCTCTAGTTCTATTCGAGGTGAAAATGATGAATCAGACACCTTATCGATAGCAACAGCTCATGGTCTTCCTGGAATCCTCAATAGAGGAACGTAGTGAGAGAAATGCTGATGAACGTCTTGCTCGAGCTGTGTATGCAACTGGTTCACCTCAGATGCTCACAGGCAATGTGTATTGGAAGAGATTTCTGAATGTTCTTCCCCCAGCATACACCCCTCCAACCAGACATGCTTTATCTACTCATTTGCTGGATGCAGAATTCAACTGAGTTCAAGTGAAGATCAAGCAAATCATAGAGAAAGCAGACTTTATTGCAATCATCTGATGGGTGGTCGAATGTTCGTGGGCAAGGAATAATTAACTACATCATCTCCACCCCTCAAACAGTATTCTACAAGAGCACAGACACAAGGGACAACAGACACACCGGCCTCTACATTGCAGATGAGCTGAAGGCAGCCATCAATGACCTTGGACCACAGAAGGTATTTGCACTGGTGACAGACAATGCTGCGAACATGAAAGCTGCTTGGTCTAAAGTGGAGGAGTCCTACCCTCACATCACACCCATTGACTGTGCTGCTCATGCACTGAATCTGCTCCTCAAGGACATCATGGCACTGAAAACAATGGATACACTACACTCTACAAGAGAGCCAAGGAAATGGTTAGGTATGTGAAGGGTCATCAAGTTATAGTAGCAATCTACCTCACCAAGCAAAGTGAGAAGAATAAGAGCACCACATTGAAGCTGCCCAGCAAAACCCATTGGGGTGTTGTTGTCATCATGTTTGACAGTCTCCTGGAGGGGAAGGACTCTCTCCAAGAAATGGCCATATCACAGTATGCCTATATGGACAGCCCCATCAAGAGGATCCTCCTGGATTATGTATTTTGGGAGAGAGTGGTAAGCAGCCTGAAACCTATAGCAGTAGCCATTGCACGGATTGAGGGAGACAATGCCATCCTGTCTGATGTTCAGACTCTGCTTGCAGATGTAAGAGAAGAAATCTGTACTGCCCTGCCCACTTCACTGTTGTTCTAACAGAGGAAACTGCAGTTCTGAAATACATCAAAAAGCGTGAAGACTTCTGCCTGAATCCCATACACGCCGCAGCGTAAATGTTGGACCCTAAGTATGGTGCAGAGATCAACAAGGCCTATGGTGTCATCACTACTGTGTCTCGCCACCTTGGCCTGGATGAGGGCAAGGTTCTTGGCAGTCTTCCAAGCAAGGGCTTTGGGATGGAGCTGCAATATGGCAGTCGTGCCAACATATCTCATCAGCCACTAACATCAGCCACCTCAGCGCAATTGGTCCTTGTTTGGGAACACACACACACAACAGGCTGACCAATACAAAGGTTGAAAAATTGTTGGCCATCCGGGCAAATTAGGCTTTTTTTTTTCTATTGGAAGGATTTAATAATTTGCAATTATGTCTACTTATGATATGGTATAGGGTTTATGTTTCTGTCTCCATATGATATGGTAAATCTACCCAATGCAAAAAAGCATCTACATTTAAATGGTATTAATAACCATTTGCATATATTTCCGTTAATTCCCATATATTCCCACGGAAAGTTTTCACCTCTGAATATTCCCCAAAATGTGCAACCCTACTGACAGGTGTATAAAATCAAGCACACCGCCATGCAATCTCCATAGACAAACAGTAGAATGACATTGGCAGTAGAATGGCCTTACTGAAGAGTTCAGTGACTTTCAAGTCAGTTTGTCAAATTTCTGCCCTGGTCAACTGTAAGTGCTGTTATTGTGAAGTGGGAATGTCTAGGAGCAACAACAGCTCACAGAACGGGACCACCAAGTGCCTAAGATCACCATGCACAATGCCAAGCGTAGGCTGGAGTGGTGTAAAGATTGCCGCCATTGGACCCTGGAGCAGTGAAAACATGTTCTTTGGAGAAATGTATCACGCTTCACCATCTGACAGTCTGCCCCAATGCAGTGCCAGCTGTAAAGTTTAGTGGAGAAGGAAATAGTCTGAGGCTGTTGTTCTTAGTTCGGGCCAGGCCCCTTAGTTCCAGTGAAGGGAAATCTTAACGCTACAGCATTCTAGACCAGGTGTGCCCAACCTTCTTTGACGTGAGATCTACTTTTTCATTTGCCAGCCTGATGAGATCTACCAGTCTCTATACCAACCAACAAAATGTATGAAACGCAACACACCACTGAGTATGAACCTGTTGCTATGATACCTATTTGATACCCAAATATAATGTGGACCAATAACATGTGTTACATAAATCAGTGCAACTCATTTAATTTCCTACCTTAGTGTGACTTTTGGCATTGGTGGAGGCAAGTCGTTTTTTATAGTCAGGGCTGCAGCAGCGTGTTGCAAGTCTCATGCAGGCCACAAGGTGGTCATCCGTCATAGTAGATCTGTACTTGGACTTAATTATCTTCATGTGAGAAAATGCAGACTCACAGAAGTAGGTTGATCCAAAAAGGTCTGATAAATTGAAAGCATGTCGTATTTGGGATACTTTTCCTCTAGCAGTAGCTTCCAGAACTCTTCCTTCATCTCAGTGGTTGCCCTGGATTTCAGCTGAATGTCATTTTGAAGGGTGAGAATTTCAGTTTCTGCTATAGTTGTGTCCAACTGAAAAAGTGATCCCATTTTAGAGGCAATGACTTCTACATTTACGTCTATGCCAAACGAAAAGCACAAACTTTTCAGCAACCTTAACATGTGTAAATGTGTAAAAATACAATTCAACAACTGAGACAAACAGAACAAGTTCCAGGTATGTGACAAACAGAAATGGAATAATGTGTCCCTGAACAAGGGGGGGGTGGCCACCAGCTGCATTAAGTACTGTAGTGCATCTCCTACTCATGGACTGCACCAGATTTGCCCGTTCTTGCTGTGAGATGTTACCCCACTCTTCCCCCGAGGCACCTGGAAGTTCCCGGACATTTCTGGGGAGAATGGCCTGAGCCCTCACCCTCCGATCCAACAGGTCCCAGACATGCTCAATGGGATTGAGATCCGGGCTCTTCGCAGGCCATGGCAGAACACTGACATTCCTGTCTTACAGGAAATCACACACAAAACAAGTAGTATGGCTGGTGGCATTGTCATGTCGGAGGGTCATGTCAGGATGAGCCTGCAGGAAGGGTACCACATGAGGGAGGATGTCTTCCCTGTAACGCACAGCGTTGAGATTGCCTGCAATGACAACAAGCTCAGTCCGATGAAGCTGTGACACACCACCCCAGACCATGACGGACCCTCCACCTCCAAATCGATCCCCCTCCAGAGTACAGGCCTCAGTGTGACGCTCATTCCTTTGACAATAAACGCGAATCCAACCATCACCCCTTGTGAAACAAAACCGCGACTCGTCAGTGAAGAGCACTTTTTGCCAGTCCTGTCTGGTCCAGCGACGGTGGGTTTGTGCCCATAGGCGATGTTGTTGCCAGTGTTGTCTGGTGAGGACCTGCCTATCTCATATCTCAGCCTATTGCGGACAGTCTGAGCACTGATGGAGGGATTGTGCATTCCAGGTGTAACTCGTCCAGTTGTTGTTGCCATCCTGTACCTGTCCCGCAGGTGTGATGTTCGGATGTACCGGTCCTGTGCAGGTGTTGTTACACATGGTCTGCCACTGAGAGGACGATCAGCTGTCCGTCCTGTCTTATGCGTCTCCTTGCAGCATGCCTAAGGCACGTTCAGATGAGCTGTGAGCCTGGGCATCTTTCATTTGGTGTTTTTCTAGAGTCGGTAGAAAGGTCTCTTTAGTGTCCTAAGTTTTCATATCTGTGACCTTAATTGCCTACCGTCTGTAAGCTGTTAGTGTCTAATGGCCGTTCCACAGGTGCATGTTAATTAATTGTTTATGGTTCATTGAACAAGCATGGGAAACAGTGTTTAAACCCTTTACAATGAAGATCTACGAATTATATAAGAAAGGCAGGGTCCTGAAAAAGAGACATTTCTTTTTTTTTGCTGAGTTTATAAGTAGCAATAGGCTCAAGTGATGCAAATCAGTGAAACGCCTATCAAACTCAGATAAGATGCTCTGGACTTGCTCCACGTAACGTGCACTGTCAAACTGTGCTGTATCCTTGCCCTGACATTCAAGTTCTGAATGCATGTGTTGAAAGAAGTGCAGGTCCTTACGTTGCAGCTTTCTTGTGAGCAGTTGTAGTTTGCATTTAAAAGTGTTCACAGAGCTGGTCATGTTGATTGCATGTTTGCCTTCTCCTTGCAGCTCTACATTCAGTTCATTAAGCACGCAAGTTAGGTCAGTGAGAAAAGCTAAATCCAGGAGGCACTGTGTGTCCTCTAGCTGTGCATATTCTGCATGTTTGGAGACCTTGAGAAACTCCTTGATTTCAGGCAACAACTCACTGAATCTCCCTAAAAATGTACCTCGGCTCAGCCACGGCACATCCGTGAGCAGCAGCAGTTCTGTGTGCTCCGCTTCGGTCTTTTCTAAGTGAGCGTGAAATAACCTCCGCCATAGGGTTCTTCCTCGAATAGAACACACAATCGCAACATCCATCACCTCTTTCATGTTTAACATCTTCCCGCACAAAGCTTGCTGATGAACTACGCAGTGAAAACTAAGAAAGTCCGAGAAACAATCGTCCCGTTTGCACAATGCAACAAACCCAATAATGCGGCCTACCATAGCGGGTGCCCCATCGGTAGTAATGGAAACAAGCTTACAAAAGGGCAGTTGGAATTTGTTAGCAAACTCCATAAAAGCTTGAAAAATATATTTGCCCCTTGTATGTCCTTTCAGTGGCAAAATGGAGAGTAGTTTGTAGTTTTTCCTTTGTACTCATGTTGTCAAAAAACATTCTGATGAAAATGCATAACTGTGCCACATCTACCATATCTGTGGACTCGTCAAACTGGAGGGAATAATACTCGCAGTTGGCAATATCCTTCTTCAGTTGATTCTCCGCTATTCCCTCACATCTTGTCACCGTATTTCTAGACAACTGAATGTCATTGATGGAAGCCATCAATTCAGTCTTATTCTTAAAATCCCCAAACAGAGTCTTGTAGCCTCAATAAATGCTTCCTTGATCTCCCAAACTTTGAACAACTTTTTATGCTTAGCAAGAACGTGACTCGCACGATAAGATGCTATGGTTGCCGCCTTCCCTTCGGTCACAGGCCTTGTGAAAATTGACTGCTGCACTGCCCGTTGATTTTTTTAGTTCTTGTACCTTTCTTCTTCGTAATTCAGTCTTTGCTGGGAAATCTCTTTTTAAATGTTGTTCTATGTTACCTTTATTTGGGATAGCGATGCTATTATGGCAGATGAGACACACATTTTGAGTTTGACATGATGAAAAAAAGAATCATCCTCCCATTCTTGTGGAAATTATACGTTTTCTGTTTTTTTGTATCGTTCCCTTCACTCATTATTGCTGCTGTCTACCACACAACTTAATAACAATTTAAGAACGAATCTGACTACAAAGTTAGCTAGCTAGCTACCTGCCTGCCTGGCATCACTGTTACCTCGACTTGGCGTTGGAGGGCGGCATCTGACCACGCTAACTAGGCATACGTCAATAAGTGGGCAGGGACTGGTCATATTTTATGTAAATCACGTGACTTTTCAGACATTGCTATGAATGAAGGACTGTCGAATGTAAATACAGAAAGAGATTATAGGAATTGATTTGTGTGGCTGGATTTTAGTAGATGTATAATCATCTCACAATCGACTGGCAAGCATGCCGCGATCGACCAGTAGATTGTGATCGACTGGTTGGGCACCCCTAGACGATTCTGTGCTTCCAACTTTGTGGCAACAGTTGAGGAAGACCATTTCCTGTTTCAGCAAAACAATGCCACCGTGCATAAAGAAGAAATGGTTTGTCAAGACCGGTGTGGAAGAACGTGACTGGCCTGTGCAGAGCCCTGAACTCAACCCCATCGAACATCTTTGGGATGAATTGGAACGCTGACTGCGAGCCAGGCTTAATCGCCCAACATCAGTGCCCGACCTCATTAATGCTCGTGGCTGAATGTCCCTGCAGCAATGTCCCAACATCTAGCGGAAAGCCATCCTAGAAGAGTGGAAGCTATTATAGCAGCAAAGGGGGAACCAACTTCATATTAATTCCCATGATTTTGGAATGAGATGTTCGACGAGCAGGTGTCCACATACTTTTGGTCATATAGTGTATGATGAAATCGAATATCATGATATTTGACTGTCGATATATCGTGAACTGCAAGACTATACTATATTTGAACTTTACAAGTCAAAACTGCTATCAGTTAGGCTGTATCAATATGTTGAAAATGAAGTCTAAATTAATGAACTAAGCCTTATTTTATCCCCATACTAAGGTTATTTAATGTGACTATAATAGGGCTGGGCGATATGGCCAAAATACCATTTCATGGTATTTTTCAAAATGTTGACGGTATTTTATGTTTTTGATTAATGAAAGCCCTACATTTGCTTCATGAGCAGTGCGTGACCCTAGGTTGGCAACACATACATTCTAAATTATTTCAATGGGTATTTCTCCATTCTGATTGATTCAACCTAAAATAATTTCCTGCATTTCCATAAATTTCTACATTTCCTGCACTCATTTGAGATCATTTCCACTGCCACGATATGGGCAAAAAAACAAGACCTTATTTTTAACCAAATGTTGCAATTGCGATTTAGATCAAAACACTTTGATTAACTTTTGGAATCATGGAAATAGAATGTTTATTCCAATTCTATAGTTAGAATATAAATAATAGTGGACACTTTGAATACAGTGTTGTTTGACATGACAACGAATTAAAATGCAATGGACGAGTTAAAGTGACAGGGTAGGAACCAAAGTGATGTTCAGTGTTTCCTAGGGGACCCTATAATCTTTGGCTACATTAAATCTTTATTCATGTAGCCAACATATTCATGCCTCGCCTATTCCTCTTTGGCTTAGAAGATACTGTTGCACAAACAACATGCTGATTTAAGCCTCCACCAGCACTCATATCAGGCTGTATTAGCTAGCTACATTTGCTCTGACTCAGTACTTTTATTAGCTAGTTAGCTAGCCAGCTAACACAATTTAGTCATTTACAACATTATCAATGTCTACACTGCATTTCTGATCAATTTGATGTTATTTTAATGGACAGAAAATGTGCTTTTCTTTGACCCCAAACTTTTGAACGGTAGCGTAGGATATTGTGATATTTAGAGTAGCATATCGTAGAAGAGGTGTCCTTCAAATATCGCCAACCCTACATACACGTAACACATTCTGTATATAGTATGTACCTCAGTGCATCGATAAGTTCGTAGTATTTCTGGACTTCCATTCTCAGTCCACCAGCCGTGTCCAGGTTATAGGTGGTCTCTCCAGCACTGTGAGAAGTTAAAGTTTGACCAAACAGAACCACAGCCACATACATCTCTCGTAAAATGTAGCACACTATATAGAGAACGAGGTGTCATTTCAGACAGACTACGTCTTACTTAAGAGACTCAGCCATTCTGATGTACTCTGGAGCTCTCTCGTCCACCTTGTCCATGCACAGCCTCAGCCTCTGGAAGGAAAACAGGAGGATGAATGGTGAATGACAGCAAGCTAACTACACAGTGAACAACAGTGTGTTACCTCGTAGAGCTTGACGATGTCAGGCACGTGGTCCTTCTCCTCCAGTTTCTGCTGTTTCCTCATCAGGGTGTCCATGCAGTGGCAGCAGCAACGGATCCTCTCGTCGTCCTTCTCTTCCAGAATGGAGGTGACACTGCTCAGGCTGCTGATGCTGCCTCTCCTGGAGCCCATCCCGCTGATGCTGCCCCCACCACCCCCTGTTGGAGGGGACTGAGACTGGCCCGGGCTGCCTGGAACACTCAGGGCCTCCCGTGTCCCACTGGTCAGCTTGTCTGGAGAGAAGAAAACTGGTTGGTGAGTCACTAACTAACTAATTCTGAGAAACACTGATGTCACTGTTGATTTTCTGGTTAAATATGGGTGTAATATCGCTGTATGTGTGTAAGTGTGTATACAGTGTACTCACAAGCCAAAGGCAGGGGCACAAACTCCATGCACTTCTTACACATGATGGAGCCACAGAGACGACAGTGGTGTCGTCTGTTCCGGAGGTTGAACTTGTTCCCGCAGTCGGGACAGAACGGGACATCAGAGTCACTCACCCACGACACAACAGACTTCTCAATCACTGGAGAGAGGAGTGGATTTTCAGGATTCACACAGAAAATGACATTCAAATTCACACAGGGAGGAGCTGTACTCAATAAGAACAAATGTGGGTCCTGTATAATGTGATAATGAAAAAACAAAATATACTGCAATATGGCCCCCTCTCAACCCACCTCTAATCTTGCCTGCATCTATGTTCATCCTGTCAAATGAGGTCAGCTGAAACACAAGACAGGATACATGGTGAGTCAGAAAGGGTGTGTAACTGCTACTGTATGTGTCAAACCCACATCGTCAAACCCAAGGGGGAAACGACTTGTGATTGTTTGTGTGCTCACTTTCTCCAGCCTGATAATGAGCTTGTTGACCTCGATGACGTAGTGGTCGATCCTGGCAGCTCTGTGCTTCTTGAAGAAGTCCAGATGACTTCTGGTGGCTCCTACGGAGGAGAAGAGGGGACACCATCAGACTGGATGGAAGCAGTCTCTAAAACTAGAGACCATAACAAAACAACACTCTTAGTTACAATTCAGGTGAGATGACTCAGTAGCATGCAATGACCAGACCAATAAATCTCTTAACTGTGGATTGTTTGAGCAGCAGATGTAAAGCCCTTTACCACCCCACCACTTTGCTCTTCTCCCAGTTTCCCCTCTGCATACTGCTCCCAGTCTCACCCAGCTCCTGAGGCTCCCACATGTAGGGGTCTACTCCACCGTAGTAGAAGGACTCATAGCTGTCCATCTCTGGCTTGTCCTCTCCATCCCTCTTCAGCAGCTTGTCTTTGGCTTTCTTAGCCTTCTGGACTAGACCTGCAGCCAACAGGATGACAGTAGTGATTACTTCAATGAACTGGGCAAGGCTACCCGGCTATGAGACTCACTCTTGGGTCATTATTAGCTGACCTAAATGGAAAGACAAGCATTAAGAGACTCACTCTTGAGCTGTCCCCTGACATGTCTGTCATCCCCAGAGTGTTCCTCCTCATAATGCTCCTGCAGCTGGTAGAATGACTGCAGGTCCTTCAGGCAAAGCGGGCACAGGAAGCCCTCCTTCACCTCCCCTGTGCCCTCAAAGGGGGGCAGGTAGCTGGAGGCCATGTTGATGGGGGGGGTGCAGGGTGGTAGCAGTGACACCCACGGTGTGTCCCTGTCTCATGCCACGCCCAACTTGGTGTGACGCCCACCCCTCATCCGCTTCATTATACACCAGGAGAAAGCCTGAGGCAGAAACGGACAGCTTGAAGCAGTAGAGGGGGTCAAGGGTTCTGACAATAACATACAGGGGCATATTACGCCGATTCTGTTGTAAAACATTTCTTAAACGGAAGCAAATGGAACGAAATGGGGAGGGACCTACCTGAATTTGTCCAATATTAACTCTCGTTTTAGTTGCACTGTTTGGACTAATGATTACACCCTAGGTAAGAAGTCCAGACCGTTGTTTATGGAAGTCATGGTTTACTGAATGACAACCCTAAAATCATCCAGCAACGACTAGTCAGGTGACACGGACATAACGGTCTTTGATCATTGAACGCTTACTACTCACGTAAATCCTATGCATGGCTAAATGTATACCGTGTTAGAAATAATAAAGTTAGCTAGCTAACAACGAGAGCAGTAGGCTGTGTTTACATTGTCAGTAGGAAGGGAAATCACTTGAGTAGAACTAGCCAGTCCAGACAGACAGATATATAACCAGCCAGCTGGCTGGCTACTGAACAATTCACACACATAAAGCAACCATGGAAAAAAAACAGCTAGCTGACTAAGTTAGCAAAAGGCTAACGAGATAGCTATAGTTCTGGTTCTGACGTTTAGCCAGCACCAAGCGCACACCGTTTCCAATGACACAAACAATCCAAAACAGATGTATTTACTTACAGATCGCAATGTAAGTCTGCTAACGGTGTAGTTTATGTATGAATATTTGACAGCTCGTTGTTAATCTCCAGCTGCAACGCTCTCTCCGCGGATGAAAAGTTAGCAGTCTAGTCCACCGAGCTATAATAAAACGGTCTAGTCACACACTGTACTGTGGTACGGTCAATGGTCTCGTCATGTGATTAGCATACAGCCGAGACGGGAAGTGAGAATGGACAAAAAGCACGTTGAAGCCAAAAGGAACCCTGACCCTAGGTCTGCGACCGTGCTATCCGGGAACCTCGGGACGTCCCTAACCCATTGAAGTTTACATTTAAATGGTTTAGGTAGGGGTTAGTGTTTAGGGTATGGACGTCCCAAGGATCCCGGATTTCACTTCTGACTGCCCTGTCTTACAACAGGAAGAGAGACATTTATCAGAGGAAGCACATGTTCTTGGACACACACACAAACACTGAGTTGTGAGGATAGATATTCATGGTGGACTGGAAGAGAGGAGGGAAGAGAGAGAAGTGAGAATGTCCAGCCTGAAGAAGATATGTGAGGTCGTCAGCCTAGAGACCTGCCACCCATACTGTCGCTCAGCAGATACCTCTCGCACAAGGCATGGTGCAGTAGGCCTAAACTGTGTCCAGCCTGGTGAACCAGTGTTGAGTAGGCACCATGCATTACAGTGCATTTGTAACCCTCTTCCCTATGTCAGATCCCAATGGCCCTCTTGCAGAATCGGGTGAAGATGACCAACGAGTCGCCCACAGGTCTCAACCTTCAACCTTCTGCAGTCATACCTGTCAGACCCCATCTGAGACCAGGACTTCTTCAATGCCGCACAGACAAAGAACTGGTGAGTGATCGTAACATGGTACACACACACACTGCCTTTTCATTTTCACTCCTGCTCTGACCAAGGGAGAGTAGTGTATTCAGTCCAGAAATTCCTGCTGTTTATTCACAGAGTTGTTTATTTGGTAACAGCAGTTGTGTTCTGTTGAGTCCCAAACAACTGAACAACAACACATTTATAAAGGCCCATTTACAGGATACAAAAACTAAAATGTAAAACAATAAAATAACAATAAGGAGGCTATATACAGGGCATACCAGTACCGAGTCAATGTGCGGGGGTTCAGATTAGTCAAGGTAATTTGTACATGTAGGTAGGGGTAAAGTGACTATGCATAGTTAATAAACAGCGAGTAGCAGCCATGTAAAAACAAAGGGGGGGGGGGGGGGTCAATGTAAATAGTCTGAGTGACCATTTGATTGATTTTTCAGCTATTTAGGAGCCTTTTGGCCCCGGTACCGCTTGCCGTGTGGTAGCAGAGAAAACAGTCTCTGAATTGGGTGACTGGAGTCTTTGACAATTTTTTGGGCCTTCCTCTGACACCGCCTAGTATATAGGTCCTGGATGGCAGGAAGCTTGGCCCCAGTGATGTACTGGGCCGTACGCACTGAGATGTTGCCATACCAGGCGGGGATGCAACCGGTCAGGATGCTCTCGATGGTGTAGCTGTAGAAGTTTTTGAGTGTGCAGACCTCTGGCACCTGCACTGCCCTGTCACTGTAGAGATAACTGACAGTACTGTAGGTGGGGGTTAGGTTCCAGGTTTCTGCTGATGTTGTGTTCAGGTTGTACAAGCCTCCGGTTAAATTGAGGCCAGATTGTGCTAAACTTGTGCTCTACAACCTGCCAGTTGTCTGAGGATGATTTGAGGTTGTGGTCTAGAGGCCTCCGGTCTGGTTCTGTTCAGTGGTCAGAAGGAAGGATTGGGGTTCTGGAAGTCCTATCACAGCACCCTCAAAGCCTAGCGCAGTGATGAAGATGTTGATGATGACTGTGAAGAAAACAAATACTGTTGCTGTGTTGTTCATGTTCAGCTTTGAGTGTTTCCTCACATCATTCAGATCATACTTCACTAGAGAGAGAGAGTAGGAAGGTTATTCAACATGTTCACCTTTCTGTTTACAGATAGCCATATTGTGTGTGTGTGTGTGTGTGTGTGTGTGTGTGTGTGTGTGTGTGTGTGTGTGTGTGTGTGTGTGTGTGTGTGTGTGTGCGTGTGAATGAGTGACAGATAGAGTGTATACCTATAAAGACCAGCAGTAGTCCCACGACAACCTGTAGCGTAATAGACATGGACAGCAGTACTATGAGAGGTTTGTAGAATCTGTACTGTGACTCCATGTATAGAACAGTCTTTAGCTGGGATGAGTTAGCCATGAGTAGAGCCACATCAAGCATACTCTGAGCTACACTCTTCCTAGTGGCATAGTGATTCATGTTAATCATTCGGTACACCTTTCCAGAGGGGTCAAGACGGTCGAGGTTCGCCTGTGGGTTAGAGGGTAGACCATCAGGCTTATGGGTCACACATGCTCATGTAGCGTGGTTCGTTCTGCATTGTGTACTTTTACTTAGGACCCTGCCACAACTGAAGGTCTGCTAGTGGAATTATTTTTATTTGCCCTGCACACGAAGAGACAACACACATTATGTTAACTCTGGGTGCAGTCCTAGCTCTCAGGCACCTTGCTAGCCGAAGGTCAGGCAAAAGAGAACATTAAAGGGGTACGGAAATACAGATCACCCGCGATGGGCCAAACCAAAATATACAAAACTTTTACAATCACATGTATGTACAATATTGATATGAAAAAGTGTTTGTACACCAAATAATAACATTAACTATGCAGCTGTAATTACATTTTTTTTTTAAATAAACTGAATTATTATTATTATTATTATCAAATTATTAACATCCCCTCTTGACCTGGCCTATTTGAATTGGTCCTTGTGTGCAATTTGGTGCATAATCTAGGGGAACAACATCACACTGCTACACTCAAACACACTAATGGAGTGGATTAACTACAGGCACTGCCTTTCCTCTATGGCAGAAGGGTGTGTTCTATAACGACATCATACGCAGGTGTCCACATCTTCTCACGGAGGTGGGGTTGGGAATTGTCAAGTACGGATAAAGGTAAATATGAGATGTCACAAGTGGGTGCGACACTCCGAAACACAAAGGGCATAGTCAGCTCTTCGCGGAGGCGAGAAATATGGCGAGGAGCCAGACAGTGAAATGATTTCCGTAGTCAAAAGGTTTGAACGCTTCATGTCTCCACTATAGGCTATGAATGCTCTTTAATGAAGCTAATAGACGACGAGCAGTAAATTATATTGGATTGTAGGTCTGTTATTTTATCAATAACTTGGGGGAATACTTGTGAAGTTTCCATACCAGTAGGAGTTATACATTCCCCACTGGGCACAGACGTCAGTTCAACATCTAATTTTGATTTACATTTGGTTGTCAACTAATGTGAATTCAACGTGAAATCAACAACAAGAAATTCACCATGTCATGTGATTTAGGTTAAAGGTTGGGTGGAAAAGAGACTAAATACGTTGATGATTTTTTTATCAAATCCAATCAGTTTTCCACGTTGATTCAACGTCATCACATTGTTTGAAATTATGTGGAAACACAACCTGGACTCGGGGGTAGACGTAACATAGTAAATATAAATCGGGGACATCATAACTGCAACTTATCTCCTTGTAGCCCAAATCCGAATGTTCAGTCAAAATGTACAACATCCTATTTAGTTGCTTATGACACAGTTAAAAACGTGCTAGGACCCCTGCTAGGACCCCTGCTAGGACCCCTGCTAGGACCCCTGCTAGGACCCCGCCACAGTAGCCTGGGGTTTGAGGTTATAATGTTTAACTTACTTCTATGTCGTCTAGTTTGTTGAGAGTGATGTCCTCCCCATTCGCCCTTGCTTCACTGTCCATGCTGGCCAAGACAACTGCGATTACCGATATAACCGACACAGGAAAACTAGTTTAGAATAGTTACATACGTTACACACGGTAGGCTACCGTACATCTCGCAAGTAGACTAAAGATCAGCTGTCATCTGCAGTTTGCCGTAGCCTTTCTTGTCACCGGCTTCACGCAGCCAAACTGAAAATGTTGAGTGTATTTCCTAGGGGTGTGAGCTTTGCTTATTCAAAACTACCCCTCCCACTGTCTAATCTTACGAACGCAGTACACTCAATCGCTCTCTCTTTCGGTATTTCTCTTTCTTAAACAGATACAAACACACATACTGTACACACACAGCTCTGGAGTGGGAGGGGTTTTCCCTCAATGAAGAACATAATACTTGCTCCTCTGGTTTCATTAGGTTCTATCTTTTAGATGGATGACAAACAGGAATGAACAAGATGTTATTTTAGTTATCATTAAACATTACCTTCAAGCGTTTAGTGTGGCGTTAGACAAACAAAAGTAGGATATCAAAACAAAATGTTGATCATGTTTGACAAGCACGCACACACACACACACACACACACACACGCACGTACACACATACGGGTAGATGTGCGCACACACACACTTCCAGGTATCCAGCGAGACAGATATGATGAGTGGTGAGGAGAGTTGGGCACAGCTGCTGTGTTGGCATTCACTCCTATCATTACAGTAGTGAGGTGGAGAGGAGAGTTAGTAATGAAGTACATAAGTACTTTTTATGTGTTACTTCAGCCATGTCTGTGATAAATGTGATTGGCAATGGGCACATCTGTTGGAGCAGTTGTGTATTATGCGTCATCAGTGTTGCTTTATGGGGATCGGCTGTCTGATTCAGCTAGTTGGTGTAACGGTTTTCGTCGTCTGAAGAAGAGGAATCGGACCAAAGTGCAGCGTGGTAAGTGTTCATTCTTTTTATTGAATAACCGAAACAGTCCTGTATGGTGCAAAACACTAAACAGAAAATAACTACCCACAAAAACCATGTGGGAAAAAGCTACCTAAGTATGGTTCCCAATCAGAGACAACAATAGACAGCTGTCCCTGATTGAGAACCATACCTGGCCAAAACAAAGAAATACAAAAACATAGAAAAAATAACATAGAATGCCCACCCAAATCACACCCTGACCAAACCAAAATAGAGACATAAAAAGCTCTAAGGTCCAGGCGTGGCAGTTGGAGTGCTTTTAGAGTAACAACATGAGAAAAAAAGTGTTAGCTCAAATGTCAGAGGATCTAGTCTAATTTAGTCAAAGAGAATTCAGCAAGCAACAAGCTTTATTAAAGACACAAAGAGAGAGAGACTGAGAGGGGGGGGGGGGGGCTGAGGGGCAGAGAGAGAGAGAGAACATGAATCATTATTTAGCTACACTGTTAAAAGAGAGGGTTTTAAAAACAATAAACAAGTGGCAGGTCCATCATGAAAGATATTATTGCCCTGGAAATGTCTTTGTAAGCTAAATCCATCTCCCCTCCCACACAACATGAACTTGTCATCAAGGCATTTCAGGGAGTATAGAGGATAAGAGGGAGGGAAATAGTGAAACATAAAGTGTTCAGTGTATAGGGAAGAAGCAACTCCTTTCACTTCCTCTTACCACCCAGACACCAACAACCTAGGTTACTTTCATAGTTATTATCTCTTTCCCACTTTATAAACCTCTCTCCCTCTTTCTCTCTCCCTCTCAATTAAATTCAAGGGCTTTATTGGCATGGGAAACATATGTTTACATTGCCAAAGCAAGTGAAATAAACAATAAAAAATGTACTCTCTCTTTCTCGCTCTCTCCCTTTCTCCCTTTCTCTCTATCCCTTTTTCTCTCTATCCCTTTTTCTCTATCTCTCCCTCTCTGTCTCCCACTCTCTATTTCTCTCGCTCTCTCTCTCTCACTTGCTCTCTGCCTCTCTCCTTCTCCCACTCTCTCCTTCTCTGCCCCTCAGCCCCCCCCCCCCCTCTCCGTCTCTCTCTCTCTTTGTGTCTTTAATAAAGCGTGTTGCTTGCTGAACTCTCTTTGACTAAATTAGACTCCATCCTCTGATATTTGGTGTAAATTACACTCATCTGGGATGCATAGTCTTTGGGTCTATAATGCTCTCATTCAGGCCTATTTCTGTCAGTTAATAACAGATGGCATCTGTTGCTCAACAGCCTGACTCTTCAAAGTCAAACTGACTTGATATAGCAACAAGCTCTGGGGCAATCTGACTGAAATGTAGGAACTATGTGTGGGTCATGATGAGTTGTACACTACATGACCAAAGTAATGTGGACATCTGCTCATCGAACATGTCATTCAAAAATCATGGGCATTCATATGGAGTTGGTCTCACCTTTGTTGCCATAACAGCCTCCACTCTTCTGGGAAGGCTTTCCACTAGATGATGGAACATTGCTGTGGGGACTTCCATTCAGCCACAAGAGCATTAATTAGGTCGGGCTCTGATGTTGGGCTATTAGGCCTGGCTCGCAGTCGGCGTTCCAATTATTTGTGCACAGGGAAATTGTCATGCTGAAACAGGAAATGGCCTTCCCCAAACTGTTGCCACAAAGTTGGAAGCAAAGAATCATCTAGAATGTTATTGTATGCTGTAGCGTTAAGACTTATCTTCACTGGAACTACGGGGTTCGAACCATGAAAAACAGCCCCATACCATTATTCCTCCTCCACCAAAAATTACAGTTGGCACTATGCATTTGGGAAGGAGCTTTCTCCTGGCATCCACCAAACCCAGATTCTTCTGTCAGACTGCCAGATGGTGAAGTGTGATTAATCATTCCAGAAAATGTGTTACCACTGCGTCAGGGTCCAATGGCGGTGAGCTTTACAACCCCTCCAGCCGACACTTGACATTGGGCATGGTGATCGTAGGCTTGTGTTGGCTACTCGGCCATGGAAACCCATTTCACGAAGCTTCCTCTGATGTTCCTTCCAGAGGCAGTTTGAACTCGGTAGTGAGTGTTACAACAAAGACAGGCAATTTTTTTTTCACACTATGTGTTTCAGCACTCTGCAATCCTGATGTTTCCACTTCACAATAACACCACTTACAGTTGACTGGGGCAGCTCTAGCAGGGCAGACATTTTAAGAACTGACTTGTGTGAAAGGTGTCTTCCTATGGTCTTCCTATGATGGTGCCACCTTGAAAGTCACTGAGCTCTTCAGTAAGGTCATTCATTATATTGCCAATGTTTGTCTCTGGTAATTGCATGGCTGTGTGCTCGATTTTATACGCCTGTCAGCAATGGGTGTGGCTGAAATAGCCAAATCCACTAATTTGAAGGCGTGCCACATACATTTGTATATATAGTGTATATTTTGAGTTTCCCAATCACGGCCGGTTGTGATACAGCCTGGAATCGAACCAGGGTCTGCAGTGACGCATCTTGCACTGAGATGGAGTGCCTTAGACAGACTCGGGAGTCCCATAGGGCTGCGCACTAAGGCATGCGGGTAAAAGTGTTGGTAAGGTATTGATGGAATGAGGCTAATTAAATGTGAGGCGAGCGTAACTGACAAGCAGGCGGTCTGCTATCAATTTACTTTCATTAACGATTGCGCTGTAATTGCTTTGTTAGTTCGACCACGTTGGTCGCTATATTTTTGCAGGAAGGCTAGCTCACTGCACCTGAAAACCCTCGGGGAGGATTAAAATATTTAATGGACCATCGCATGTAAATTGATAGGCTAAGGATAGAGGCTTTCTCTGAATGTCAAACAAAAAACATACTGTAGTAGACCAAACCTCAGTCATCTGTACCAATGCGTTTTATTGTATAGAGTTGTAGAGTCATAATAGGCTTTAAGGCAAAAGTAACAGAAAATGCACAACAATTAATCAGTTGTTATACCATGCAAGAATATTCAAGTAGAAAAGTAATGAAGAGACCCAATAAATTATTTTGTAGGGGTATATCCACTTATATTTTACCACGAACGCATTAGGCCTAAATCATAAAACAAACTACAGGTCAATTTGTCGTATATAACACATTTGGTTTATATAACTCTGAAAATTACACTTAGCCTATTCAATTCAAGGTCAGACAGAAAAAGAGCAGATTCCGAGACTGCGTCCTCAGCTGGATACAGACAGACTGCAGAGCCAATAGCTAATCCCGTCGCTTTAGTCTTTATTTCTTCCCCACGTGGGCTTCATCTGGAAAAAGAATATGTTTGAACATCTCATTACAAGAAGATAGGGCCAGCAACCAACACAGCTATTCATCAATTTAAAATCCATATGAGCGTTAATAATGCTGACAATCAGCGTGCGTAATTACCAACAAGTTTCCGCAAAAAAAATGATATCTGATTTAAACTTTTCGATCTAGATGCTTTCTGAGCGTGTTTTCTGGATATTCGTCATAAAAGCAGCTTTCCAGGGACACAGTAGTCTACCTGTGATATAGGGTCCGTACTATATTCATAATAAATCATTCATTATATCAATTTACACATTTTAGTCTTTACATCGGTCATTCACACACAGCACCCACCATCCCCGCTAGTTACTCCTGTTCGGTCAAATCCTCGACAGGTGCGGACCTTTTGCCTGGGTGCTGTCTCTTCTCCGCGCGACTCTTGTTCACGTTGTCTAATAGCTGGAGCAACAGGTTGGCCTTACTGCAGCCAGGGTCCAGCACGTCACAGGGACTGTTGGCGCCCAAATCCGGGCTCGTGTTATCCAAGTAGCGTTTGCCGGGGTGTTGGCGCTTCTCCAACTCCTTGAGGTCCCCTGCGTCTGACTCGTCGTCCACCTCTCGCCTGCCGGGATGCTGGCGCTTACTGTAGTACATCACGTAGCGCTTGCCCGGGTGTTGACGTTTGGAGAGTTCACTTAGAAATGCGGGGTTCTCTGTAATCTGCTCCAGTATTAAGCGCTTGCCTGGATGCTGTCTTCTCTGGAGCTCCACAAAAGAATCAAATTCGTCTTCGCGTTTTCCCGGGTGCTGTCTTTTCTGAACCTCGCCATAGTCTTCGTCCTCGTCCTCCTCTCGCTTCCCAGGGTGTTGCCTTTTTCCCAGCTCCTCCTGGTACCTCTTACCGGGATGCTGCCGCTTCACCAGCCAATCTGGCTGAGAGGTCAACCCTTCTGTAAAAACAATTAATACATTATTAGTTTAGGGACAGCGGAAAATATCAATCTACCACCACTTGTAATGTCATGCGTACATGCATTTCCACTTGTACACACGCCGTGTTAATGGCATTTACCTGTGAAAGTTAGAAAAAATATATTTTAGATTATCTATGTAAAACTGTATATACAGTGTATATTTTTTCTGTTTTCATTCTTCCACCATTAAACTGTGTGCTTTGGTGCCAGGACTGCGGGAAAATAATGGATACGTTTTACGCGCGCTTTGCAGATTGCCCTCTCCAAATTGATTTTCATCCGAACAAATAACAAAATCTATTAATTTATTCACGTTAATCTTGCACAAAACACGAATAAAACATATTTGAAATGGTGGGTTATTTCTGTATAAATACCATGTAATCGAAATCATTTTGTTTATCTGTCTTTGTGAAACTATACAATCGAATGATTTGTCTTCGTGCAAAGTTACTATAAATAGGCATAAAAATGCATGACTTGAACTTGTGTGTTCAGTGGGTGGCAGGTAGCCTAGCGGGTTGAGCGTCGTTGGGCTAATCAACCGAAATGTCGTTAAATCTGTCGATGTGCCCATGGGCAAGGCACTTAACCCTAATTTGCTCCATACTACTATGACCGACCCTGTAAAACAGCACATTTCACTGCACCATTTGGTGAATGTGACAATAAAACATCTTCATTTGTGTTCATTTCTTTGCTTTGTAATTCATGTTAAACACCACAGCGCTCTTGTCAAAAGCGGCCACTTTGCCAAAAACATCAAATAGATCAAAAAGCAACTATTAAGCACCGTTCGCGCCATCCTCATCCTCTATATTTTTGAGAATGGAGCGGAGCAGGAGGCTCTCGGCTCTCTGTAGGATGATATCGTCAATAGTCTGCCGGTCCCCCGTCTCCTCCTCAGCGGGGATGCCCTGTCCTCGAGCCAACGTCAGGTTGCAGACCACTAGAGATGCCAGAATGATCAGGCAGGCGGACTTCATGGTAACTTGGCTAGTCGTTCGAAAACAAGAGAATATATCATTATTAGTCGAGATATACTACTTTAAAAGCATGCAGGTTGCATAATAATTCATTGACTTGGCGTTGCATAACGAATTTTGAGTTTTCTATCTTACGCACATACTACGTTTCAATATTGGTGAGTAAAACTGGAAATTCCTTTTTGGAATAGATATTTGCAAATCATTTTTGGGAGTACGTCCATGTACAAAAATACGAATTAAAGTAACCCAAACTTACCTTAGATTTGTTTTCTGGCTAGTGTCACTCACAGCACCTTCAATAACCTAATTGGAGCAAACCAACTAGAAAGGTTGTTCTTTGCCTCTTGCAGCGCTTGGAGACCGATTGAGGCCAAGTTTAGAGGTATGTGCAGATACAACAAGTCCAGCCATTTATAGTCAGTGGTTACCATCGTCACGCCAACCACGTTGTGGTAATTTCATAGGATTCCTTTCATAGGATTCAAATGATGTCACAAATTCGTGCGCAATTGGATTAAATTCAGTTATAACCTCTAGAGGACGATGTCCGGTTATTCTCTTGGGCGCCAGCTGGGCCGACCAGCCTAATCTGAGGGAGTGAAATTGGCACTTGATGATGATAACTGAAAGAGAGGATTCATTCATAAATCTTCTTATCATATGTGAGTGCGATAATTTGGTAGAACACCGATTTACATTAATTCACTTATTTTGCGAGTGTGGCTTTACTTAGTCGTTTGTTTTGATTAGGCCTACACTAAATGTCAATTATGAAAATGTTTGGATTCATTCATAAACCTACTAGTTACAGCCCCTATATCTGTATTTTATTTCCAATTATAGACATTCATTGGTGCGTCATGTTGGAAAGGACGTTGTTGTGCGCCATCTCCATGTCATTATTTTCCTAAATTCTCATCGAATTTAAACCTATGGTAATATAGCTATGCTCCTATGCTGTGAGTCAATAAGAAGAAAACCACACTAAGAATAGATGGCCAGAAGGCTCTAGATCAGCCCCTCGCGGTCACAGGTGCGAGACATGGTGACTCTCATGCGCCATGTGAGCTCACCACATCCCTCAAGCGCACATTTATTACTGCACTCGTGGTCCCGCCCACACCTGATGGAAATCTTTGAGGAGCGCAAACAATATTATCCTAACTTGCGAAGCGGCTGGACTGGGGACATTATGCACTCTGTTCAAACAGCTAACACACAGCTCAGAAACCCATACAGTGCCTTCAGAAAGTATTCTTACCCCTTGACGTTTTCCACAGTTTGATATGTTACAGCCTTATTCTAAAATTGATTAAGTATTTTTTTTAATCATCAATCTACACACAATACCTCATAATGACAAAGAGAAAACAGGTTTTTAGGAATGTTTGCAAAAAAAAAACCCAGAATTGACAACCTTCTCTGCAGCACTCCACCAATCAGGCCTTTATGGTAGAGTGGCCAGACTGAAGCCTCTCCTCAGTAAATGGCAGGCCACTTGGAGTTTGCCAAAAGGCACCTAAAGGACTCAGACCATGAGAAATAAGATTCTCTGGTCCGATGAAACCAAGATGTAACTTTTTGGCCTGAATGCCAAGCGTCACGTCTGGAGGAAACCTGGTACCATCCCTACGGTGAAGCGTGGTGGTGGCATCATCATGATATGGGGATGTTTTTCAGCGGCAGGGAGACTAGTCAGAATCGAGGGAAAGATGAACAGAGCAAAATATAGAGAGATCCTTGATAACAACCTGCTCCAGAACTCTTAGGACCTAAGACTGGGGCACTTGCTAAAGTACTCTTCTGTGAGGGACACGGCAAGTGACAGAAGCACTATTAACACCAGAGCATGTCTAACCTGTGAGGCCTCCTCTTCTGCAGTCGTCTCCGCGCCTCAAACTGTAATCACAGTGTGTAAAGACATAGGTCTACATGCTGCACGGGGACCAATTAGTTATGCACCCAGCACAGCAGATGAGAAACCATGTGTTTGTTGGTTTTTCTAGCCTACGGAAGACCAGTGCTCGCTAACCCTGTAAGATGGTGAAAGTGGAGTTGTGATTTGATTAATTCTGTGCTCATTTGAAGCCTATGTAAAAGCAGATGAGGGAGAGCTTCTAATGAGTAAAATACTGTACATGGAGTGGATGTGTTCTAATAGGATAGAATTAGAATCTAGAAAACTCTGTGGCCTCTGACCTACCTGTGGAGTACTTGTCTTTTCCTATACTTTGCTGATAACTACGTTGTTGTTACGATTGTGATATGTCATCTCACCTAGCCCTCTTATGATGAATGCACTTATAAGGACACAAGGCGAGGCCCAAATGCAGACACAGGAAGCAGATAGTTGAGTCCCGAAATGTATTAATCCAAGGGGTAAGCAAGATGTAGGTCAGGGACAAGCGAGAGTCATAAACCGGGTGAGAGTCCAAAAAGGTACCAGACGAAGGGCCGTCTCGAGGTCAGGCCAGGCAGGGGTTCAGTAACCAAATCCGAGTCCAAACAGTACAAGGGGATAGGCAGGCTTGAAGACAGTACAGGCAGAGTGGTCAGGCAGGTGGGTTCGGAGTCAGGACAGGCAAGCGTCGAAACCAGGAGAACTAGAACCAAAAGAGACTGGGGAAAAAATCGGAGCAAGGAAAAACACTGGCACAGAGAGACAGGAAACACAGGGATATATACACCGGGGATAATAAGCGACACCTGGAGGGGTTGGAGACAATCACAAGGACAGGTGAAACAGATCAGGTTGTGACAGCACTAATGTAAGTCGCTCTGGATAAGACTGTCTGCTAAATGACTAAAATGTTGTTTTAGCACTCTTTATATCTAACAACTCTATGATTCAGATATTTAAATGTATGCATTGAAAAAAAGGACTCACTGATAGGTGACACGTTCCCCTCATGTTACTGTAGGTCTAGTCTGCTCTTTCCTCATGTTACGTGCACTTGCTGGGTGTTAAAGTTGTGGGTAGTTCACATTTTAAACAGCCATGCTTTTTGGCAGTTGTTTTTTCATGACACTGTTCTGGAGGCGCTCTGTCCCTAATGGAGTTCCCTTGTGTGATGCTTATAGGCACTAGACTATAATTAAGGCAAGCGCTTCCTTCCTTCACCTCTCATCAATAAGACCAAATACAAAGGAGGTTGGAGGAGGGTTATTAGGAGTGGGGAATCATAACAATTAGAGAGCAGGTCTACAGTATATGCTGGCGAAGAGGACATCTTAAATATACACTCTGCAATGATGCTTGTCTTCCTCAACATCCACTGTTTACTTTCCACTGTCCTTGTTATGAATTGTTTTCAGTCGTGAGGAAGTTTATAAAGTTTTGGTTTCCACTTGCAGATCTGATAAGCGTTCCCATGATAAAGTAGGAAGTTGGACATAATCAAGGCGAAATAATTTTACTTAATTAACTCTTGAAGCTGAATCATACAGCCCCTGACTGCTCACAGGTTCAGTAATGGCTAGAGTTTGGGCTTGTTTTTCAGAGTTTTCTCCCATGGAGAAACAGAATGCCACCAGTGGCTGTTTGGAATGTTCTCTCAATACTCAGGACGAGAAGGAGAAGTTTTGCAAAAGTGAACCCAACAGAGCAAGGGAAACACACATCAAAAGATAGGTGAGTCAGAAAGAGAGGCGGCAAGTGTCTCCAAAGTTCCCGAAGCCTAATATGTGGGTGTAAGTGAGAGAACAGTGAAACAGAGGTGGAATCCAACTAAGAGGGAGAGTGTGAGAGCAAGAGAGAAAGAGGGAGCGAGAGGGAAAATAACACAGAAGCCCAACTGAAGCAGTCAGAGGTAAGAAATACTGACCAGACAGCTGCCAGGGACAGAAGTCTCTCTGTGTGGTGGCTACTAGCTGCTGAGAGACAGACAGGATGGAAACAGACAGATTCAGAAAGAGAAAAAGTAAAATAAACATATAAACAGAAGAGCTGGCGTGTGGATTTAGTGACAATGTGACATCCACCTCTAACCTGGCATTGACACTGCCCTTATGGGTCACTGTGGCTGAGTGTGAGTGATGGGTACAGGCCCTGGTCATGGAGGTTGCTGGGTGGGGGACTGGTGATGAGGCAATATCTGGACACTGAGGTCAGAGGGGGTCTGGAAGGCCGGTTGTTCTATGTTGCTCTTCAGGCTCTGAGTCAAACCCAACACACCAACTGCATACTAACTATGGACTGATGGGCTAATAGAGGGTAATGGCCATTTACTGTTAAAGCCAAAGGTTGTGAGAAAGACACTATATCCCTCTATTGCTTTTAGAAGTGGTCAAATGTTGTGTTTTAATTACAGGTTTTGTATTTTACATTGCGGTGGGGTTCAACAGATGTACACTTTTAGAAAAAGGGGTTCCAACGGTTCTTCAGCTGTCCCAATAGGAGAACCCTAGTTGGTTCAAGGTAGTACCCTTGGAGCCCTAATTGGAGGGTAGGGTATTAAAGTATAACTCTCTCAGCTGTATGTAGTGCCTGGTGAAGCCTAAGCGAGTTACAGTGAGCACATCTTCAGCCTCACTGATTCCCTCTCACTAGTCAATGCGGCCCACAGATCCTTCCATTGGCTGCAGGCAGCTCACGCCTGTCTAATACCATGGGGGCTGGACGCGCATGAGAGACCAGTTCTACCTCACTCCAAGAAGTGTTACATGTACCAAAATATATACTGAACAAAAATATAAATGCAACATGTAAAGTGTTTCATGAGCTGAAATAAAAGATCCCAATACGAACATATTTTTTCTCTCAAATCTTGTGTACAAATTTGTTTACATCTCTGTTAGCGAGCATTTCTCCTTTCTCCTGCCAAGATAGTCCATCCACCTGACAGGTGTGGCATATCAAGAAGCTGATTAACCAGCATGATCATTACACAGGTGTACCTTGTGCTGGGTTGGGACAATAAAAGGCCACTTTAAAATGTGCAGTTTTATCACACAACATAATGCCACAGTCCTATGTTTTGAGAGAGTATGCAATTGGCATGCTGACTGCAGGGATGTCCACCAGAGGTGTTACCAGATAATTTAATGTTAATTTCTTTATCATAAGCCACCTCCAATGTTGTTTTAGAGAATTTGGCAGAACGTCCAACGGGCCTCACAACCTTAGACCACGCCAGCCCAGGACCTTCACATCCTGCTTCTTCTGAGGCCAGCCACCCGGGCAGCTGATGAAACTGAGGAGTATTTTTGTCTCTAATAAAGCCCTTTTGTGGGGTAAAGCTCATTCTGATTGGCTGGGCCTGGCTCCCCAGTGGGTGGGCCTATGCCCTCCCAGGCCCACCCATGGCTGCACCCCTGCCCAGTCATGTGAAATCCATAGATTAGGGCCAAATTTATTTATTTAAATTGAATGATTTCCTTATATGAACTGCAGGGGGCGAGAGGACAGGCGTGCATCACAAAGTATGGGCTCTGAGACAGAAAACATGGGAGAAATGTGAGAGAATCAGCAGGGTTTGCTTCGACTGTGCCCCTAAACTTCCTCACTGGATCGAGGTGTTTCATTTTACAAACATATTTAATCCTGAGATCTTTAAAAAAAAATCATAGCCCTATATTTAGGTGCTACTTTGGGGCATTGTGGCTTGTGCCCACATGTCAGGCTCTTCGCCAGGTTGTTGCTGGGAGGCCAAAGTCACTACTCTGATTTCTTTCGCTGTTGATCTCTCTCCTGCAGCAGAATTAATCTAGTTTAGTAAACTGATGGAAAGAATTGTGTTTGACCAAATACAATGCTATTTTTCCAGAGAACAAGTTAACTACTGACTTTCAGGATACATATAAAGAAGGACACTCAACTGTACTGCAATGACTCAGATGACATATGATTGGTTAAAATAAATGGATAATAAAATTATATTTGGAGCTGTATTGTTAGATTTTAGTGCAGCCTTTGATGTTGTTGATCATAAATTGTTATTGAAGAAACTTGCTATGGCTTTACATCACCTGCCATGCCATCTTATGGCTGGAGAGTTATTTATCCAATAGAACCCAAATAGTTCACTTCAGTGGAAGCTTCTCTAACATTAGCTATATAAAGTGCTGTGTTGCCTTGGGCCGTTACGTTTCTCTATTTTTACAAAGCTAGAATGATTATGTATGCGGGTGATTCCACACTCTACATGTCAGCACACAAAGCCAGAGAGCTCACTGGAATTCTAAATAAGGTGTTACAGTCAGTGTCAGAATGGGTGATTATTAATAAACGGGTCTTAAAGAACATCTAAAACTAAAAGCATTGTATTTGGTTCAAAACATTCTCTAAAACCTGAACCTCAGCAAGGTGAGGAAGCTCCTAGGTATAACATTGGATGGTAAATTATCATGGTCAAGTCATATTGCCAATGTTGTTGTGAAGATATGAAGATGGGGAGGGGTATGTCTGTTATAAAAACATGTTCTGTGTTTTTGACATAAAAGTCAACTATACTAGTTGCTAAGGCTCTGGTTTTGTCCCATATTGATTACTGTCTTGTAATATGGTCAAGTGCAGCAAAGAAAGACCTGGCAATGCTGCAGCTGACTCAAAACAGAGCTGCACATCTTGCCCTTAACTGGACATACAGAACTAACATCAACAACATGCATACCAGTCTTTCCTGGTTGAGGGTTGATGAGAAATGAATTGCCTCACATAGTTTTTATGAGAAATATTACTGTGATGAAAATGTCAGATTGTCTACATAATCAAATTACATACAGCTCAGACACCCACACATACCCCACAAGACATGCCACCTGGGGTCTCTTCACAGTCCCCAAGTCCAAAACAAATTCACAGAGCCACGATCGCATGGAACTACCTTTCATCACCAATTACTCAAGCAAAAAGCTAAATTACCTTTAAAAAATGGATTAAACCACATCTCATGGAACAGCAGGGACTGTGAGGGTACACACACACACACACACACACACACACACACACACACACACACACACACACACACACACACACACATTTTTTGTTGTTGTTGTATTGTTTGTATATTATTGTATTTAAAAAAAAATGTGTGTGACTGTCCTTGTCTTTCAGTGTATCAGTGTTCCGTTACTTGTCATGTTTTGTGTTTTTTGTTGACCCCAGGAAGAGTTTCTGCTTCTTCTGCTAAAGCTAATGGGGATCCAAATATACAAACAAATTCTCCATCTTTCACCACACCCAAGGGTGCCCTGGAATCCCAACACACAGACAGAGAGAAACAAAACAAAGTTTGCATTATTTCTCTTCAGATTGAATCTCTGTCTTAAGCTGTGCGGCGTGACTCTGAGAATTCCATTATCCCTCAATAACCTGAGTGGCGGCTGTGTGTTCCTCGAGACGGAGAACGTGATTGGCACTCCGCTACCACATGCTACAGCGCACTCATCATCTCTTTCATCTTTCTCTCTTTCCTTCCCTCCCTCTGTCACAGTCAGGTACTGTCTGACACCACGTGTAATAGAGGAAGATTGAGCTGATCTTTCACTCTCAACGCCTGAGTCCATTGCAGATGTAAGATTCAGATATTCGATTTTGGTGAATTTAGTGTGGCTGCTTAACTTGCTTGGAGAAGAAATTATAATGTTTTGGGGGTTTTGTACTGAGGTCAGACAGAGTCATATGGAATGTCTAATACTGTACTGTAGGTAGGCACTCGGTAACAGGGTTCTTCTGAGTGCTGGGATTCTAGGAATAAAAGCTTGTCTTGCAGAAACACACGGGTACACGCAAAGCCATGGCATCAGTCATAGCCATGACCCCGTGACCCTTTGACCTGTCAGTTGTCAAGGAGATTACCTTCCTTGTACTCAAACAAAGAGATCTCCCACATATAAAAATACTACAGTTTACTATAGAATACTATAGCACTTACTATAGAATTCTGTAGTATACTGTAGAATGCTATACTCCACGTTGAAGTATCCTTGATCATGTAGTGCTTACTTTAGAATGATGGAGTATAGCATGGAGTATAGCATTCTACATACTATAGAATACTATACTACGCACTGTAGTATTCCTCAGTTGTGTAGTGCAGGGGTGTCAAACTCATTCCATGGAGGGACTAGTGTTCCTCAGGTTTTGGGTTTTTCCTTTCAGTTAAGACCTAGACAACCAGGTGAGGGGAGTTCTTTACTAATTAGTGACCTTAAGGGAGGAGCAAAACCCTGCAGACACTCGGCCCTCCATGGAATTAATTTGACACCTGCGATGTGGTGCTTACTTTAGAATGTTGTAGTATACTGTAGAATACTATACTACACACTGTAGTATTCTGCGATCACGTAGTGCTTACTTTAGAATCTTTTGATCGATTGGACTGCTAGCTGCGTCGATGCAGTTTTGATTTTTATGTGCTCTCCTTGGGGAGGTCATGCCAGGGATTTAGTCTAAGGATCCCCCTCGATCATGTAGTGCTTACTATAGAATTGTGTAGTTTATTGTAGAATACTATTGTCCACACTGTAGTATCTCTTGATTGATTGATTTGATTTGACTATTTTAAAACACAATACAACCACAAATGTAGATACAATTTATTTAGAAATTTGATGAGAATAACATTATTTCCGTTGTGGTCCTAGTTGTGTCCTTTTTTAATGATTTTTTTTTACACATTTACAGCTAACCAATATTTTAAAAAATACTATAGTATACTATGGTCTAATTGAGGGATCATCAAGTAGATTCAGCCGCGGGCAGATGTTTTGTCTTGAACAGATGGTCAGGGGGCCGGAACATAACAAATCATTTGAAGACTGCAAATTGACAGCAAGAAGCCCAAACAGATATAACATTTGACTAAAAACAATCATTTCAAACCTTTCTTACATTTGAATTTGATCATATATCACTATTTTATGCGTGGGAATACATTGAAACATATTTCCCAATTTTGTGTGGTGTTTTTATAGTCTTTTATGTCCAACAATAAAAATGAAATAAACTATTTTGTTCCAAAAACTTGGGGGAGGGGGGGGCAAAATAAAATGACCCGCGGGCTGCCAGTTGGGGAACCCAGGTCTAAATACTGTAGTATTACTATATTTATATACTATGTTATTCACTGTAGTCGTATTGCAGACTTTACCGTAGTACTCACTGTAGTGTTTTTGCAGACATGACTGTAGTATACTGCATTATTTACTGCAGTGTTTTTACAGACATGACTGTAGTATACTGCATTATTTACTGCAGTGTTTTCGTGGACATGACATTGTAGTAACACCTGCCGATAAGGGTTAGCTAAAATAGCACAACTACCAAACTACGGCAGTCCTTGTTTAATGAGGGGAACACCCCAACCAGAACATAAGACACAGGTTCGTGACAGGCCACGTGTTGAGGTGGCTAAACAGCTCTGAGAAATGCAACAGACCAGACACCTTGCAAAAATAAATGTTTATTACAATTGTAACATCTAAACGTTAGACACAGGTTCTAGGCCCATTAAAGGGAAACAGTACAGAGGCAGATAAAGAACAAGCAAAGTTTATTAAAGCTTAGAGGATCAGGTTTGCTTGTTTGAGACAGATAAATAACATACACATACAATTAACAAGTGTACACCAAAAAGTATTCTTAGAACTTCCACTAGATACTGTAGCTATCTGAAATACAACAGTGCTTTCACAGAGATTCAGCTCACCAAGATCAAAAGATGACCAAAAACAGTGAAAAGCAATTCTGTACTTCTGATGGTAGAAAAACAGTTAACCACGGCATTTACGTAAACAATAGATATTTTACTTAAAGACGTCACCTTATTTATTGGAGGGCGCTGCCAATAAACTGCCTGGACCTCAAACCAGCAAAGCCTCTCCAAACAAACCAACCGAAAACAAAAGGACATAATTGCAGTGGCTTTACATATTGAACATCTTGACTATTGTCACACAAGTAAACTCACTGATGGTCAAAGTTCACACATACCATTCAGAACAACCGACCACAAACCAAATATTTCCTCAAGACAGCATGGTCACAAAAGGGTTGTTCAGAAATAAACCAATAGCAACAATACCACACACACACACACACACACTTACTTTATACTATAGTATACTACTGTCATGTCTGCAAAGACACTACAGTGAATACTATAGTATACTACTGTCATATCCGCAAAAACACTACAGTGACTGCTTAGTATAGTAAAGTAATGTCTGCAAAAACACAAGAGTGAATACTACAGTAATGTCTGGCACCTATTGTCATCAATTCTTCTTGTGTCTGTGGACGAATGGATTTTATTTTTGTAATAAAGCACCTAAGGGCATTTTTACCAGGATTTCACCTTTATCTCACTGCGTCCAGGTGATTATAATCCTCTGCATATCTCACCAATTATTTCAAAGGTCAGTTTTTCATGCCTCATTGTAAATAAGTGACGTGAGAGACTAGCGCTGAGGGATTCATTACACATCTGCATACAAAGAGAGTTTGTGTGTGTCTGTGAATGTGTGTGTGTGTACATGTGCATGTGTGAATGCAAGGAGAGAGAGGGGTTCTGCCTGGAGGCTGAGACACATCCATCTCCTCCTCGGTTGGATCCGGAGGGGTTCCCATTAACTGAGATACTCTCCCTCAGCCTCTGTCTCTTTACCTCGTCACGCCCAGCGGCTGAGAGAGTTCACTGGGGAGGAAGGAGATACTGGAGATACCATGCCCTCAGGCCATTTACCACAGCATGGAAATGTCATCCTCTTACTCCTCTTCCTTCTACCCAAACTCTCAGGATATATATTGTGCCCACATGCAACAATAGAGAAAATAGTCTGCGTTGTTGTGCGCTTTGCACCATGCTTGACTCATGAACTTTAACTCATTCAGCTCTTTAATGCTGATTGTTAAGGCTCTGAGTCGCTACAGGCTGTCCGGCAATTACAAGGCAGATGTGTCCAGAGTTTTATTCTCTTAGTCACAACCACACAGTTGCATACACACACTTACATAAGAAGGGATCATGTGGTTCTATAAGGAAAGGAAAATGTATGTACTTATTAACAGCAATAATGCAGCTATACAAATGGAACTGTAGACTACATAGCCTAGATAGCATATCATTGCAGACACATTTTCACACAGCTACAAATAAGATGTCAACATCTTGGCAGAGAGAGAGGCTAATTACTGCTGCCAGTCACGGTTTATGACCTCTCTCCAGCCAGCTAAAGATCTTATCTAATAGGCCACGAATCAAGTGCGCATGTGAGAGCGCACCAGGCCATCTAGAATCTTCTTCTAATTTAGGTGAAACATAACACACTTTCTTCACGTAATAGTAGCTTGCACCTCATGCTCATAATAATAAATACAACCATACAATAGTCACGTTACCTTTCAATTCTGTACTTAGACAATATGCATTAGCAGGGTAGGTGAGTAACAGATTACATATAATCCGTAAGGGATTACAAAAAACGGTAACTGTAATCTGTTACCATGTCAAGGTTTTCTTCCTCTTCCTCAGAAGAGGAGGTGTAGCAGGGATCGGACCAAAATGCAGCGTGGTTATCTTCATACATCTTTAATAAAGATAATGACGATACAATACAAAACAATAAACGTGAAAAACCTAAACAGCCTTATCTGGTGCAAACAAACACAGAGACAGGAACAATCACCCACAAAACACTCAAAGAAAATGGCTGCCTAAATATGGTTCCCAATCAGAGACAACGATAAACACCTGCCTCTGATTGAGAACCACTCTAGGCAACCATAGACTTACCTAGACAACTCTACTATACCACAATCCCATAACCTACAAAAACCCCAAGACAAAACACACCACATAAATGACCCATGTCACACCCTGGCCTGACCAGAAAACACAAAATACTAAGACCAGGGCGTGACATACCAGCTAAAATATTGTAATCGGATTACAGATACTTTTGAAACACTGGATGATTACTTCGAGGATTAATTTTAAATTCAGAAAGGATGTTTGCGAAAAAAAAGTATTTGACACTTCTCTGCTTTCTCATGGACATTCAAATCACCATTGAAAAAAGGCTCAAATTTAAGTTTGTTCCAGCTGAGCGAGTCTGACCACAAGTCAGAGACACTATGATGACACACCAAATGTGTTTGATGGATCACGGGAAAAGAGCAGGAATAGGCTTTTGTAGGCTACAGTCTAAGCTATGCCTTCCAATGGTGCGGCTGCTGTTGGCATCCAAAGATTATCCAACTTGAATAAACGCTTGGAGGTAAGGATGACAGCAGTGGTGTAGTCTACGGCGATACAGATATCACTTATTATTGATATCTACATAGCGCATTGATGTGAATCACACTGCTGCACTCTCATTTAGCTATTTGCGCCTTACGGATTGTGGTTGTTGTGGATGGCTTCACAAATCTGAAAGTGTATTTGAACACAATAATGGTTGAATTCAAGAAGTTTAAGCTGGCTATCAATCATTGTTTTTGAAACCAGTGGACAGCCAGTGAAAAAATGCGCTCTTGCAACATATGCATAGTGCAGATCCCAGCCTATGGAATGAAAGTGGGGCTTTTATTGCTCAATCTAATTCATGCTGATAAAAAAATCATCCATAGGCCTAATGGACACATGGTCAAACTTGCACACTTTTGATAGACTTAAAGGGGCCATCTGTAGTTGCTACATCCATCCAGAAAATCACATTGTAGGATTTTTAATGAATTTATTTGCAAATTATGGTGGAATATAAGTATTTGGTCAATAACAAAAGTTTATCTCAATACTTTGTTATATACCCTTTGTTGGCAATGACAGAGATCAAACGTTTTCTGTAAGTCTTCACAAGGTTTTCACACACTGTTGCTGGTATTTTGGCCCATTCCTCCATGCAGATCTCCTCTAGAGCAGTGATGTTTTGGGGCTGTTGCTGGGCAACACGGACTTTCAACTCCCTCCAAATATTTTCTATGGGGTTGAGATCTGGAGACTGGCTAGGCCACTCCAGGACCTTGAACTGCTTCTTACGAAGCTACTCCTTCGTTGCCCGGGTGTTGTGTTTGGGATCATTGTCATGCTGAAAGACCCAGCCATAGCTATTAATCTGAGAGTGGTTACGTTTCTCCAGGCCCATCCCTCAGCTTTTTACCAAAACAGAGGCGGGGTGACCCTTTTTGTTATTGTTTCACCTGTGAATTTGCCCTTTAAAAAGCTGCACATTATCAAGATATCGAAGTGTCAACAACAAAAAGGTAAACATCAGGCCTATAGCAAATGCAACATCTTGCATACATTTTTCACATGTAAATAGCACTTTTCGGTAGTTCTCAAAGCATGCCATTCCATGAGCGCAGCATTTATTTTTCAACTCAAATCAATGAGCCCAATCAGTTCTCCATGACAACACAGTCATAAACAACAGAGTAGGGCTGGCCAATAAGTCCTTGGTTTTGGGGTCATGCTCAGATAAAGCAATTTGGCTACTCTATACTTCCATATTTCCAAGTTCTATTCTTGAAGATCAAGGGGTATAACATTTATTGGAAGGACTGGATTTCTGATGACTGGAGTTATTAATGTAAAGATATGATTTAATTGTTTTATTATATGTAGTAGAAAGTGATGGGTTAGAAGAAGCCTACATAACCAACCCATAAAATAAAATTGAACATCCATATATGGCCAATAATGTAAACTTTAACATTGATTTATTCTGCAATAGATGTCGTTCAATTGGTAACATACATTTGTGTCTTCTTCTAATGCCGCCCTCTTGCGACGAGCAATCCCGGATCCGGGATCGTAATCATAGCCTCAAATGCATTAGCATAACGCAACGGACATAAATACCCCTAGAAACTTTTCCTATTCATGAAAATCGCAAATGAAATGAAATAAATATATTCAAACACAAGCGTAGCCTTTTGTTAACAACACTGTCATCTCAGATTTTCAAAATATGCGTTACAGCCAACGCTAGACAAGCATTTGTGTAAGTTTATCATGGCATAATGCTATGCTAGGCTCTGCTGGCAGCAGGCAACATTTTCACGAAAATAAGAAAAGCAACCAAATTAAATAATTTACCTTTGAAGAACTTCAGGTGCTTTCACTCAGGAGACTCCCAGTTAGATAGCAAATGTTCCTTTTTTCTAAAAATATTATTTTTATAGGCGAAATAGCTCCCATTTCTTCATCATGCTTGGCTGAGAAATCAACCGGAAAATGCTACAACTATAACGGCAAACTTTTTTCAAAATTTGCTCCATAATATCGACAGAAACCAGGCAAACGTTGTTTAGGATCCATCCTCAAGGTGTTTTTAACATATATATTCGATAATATATCCGTTGAGGCAATTGGTTTCTCATAAGAAGCGATTGGAAAAATGGCTACCTCAGTATTTTACGCAAGATTTTCTGCGGGAGACACCATGTGACCACATGCTATATATGGTCCCTTACGGCTATTCTTCAATGGAAATGCCTAAAAAGACGTCACAATGCTGTAGACACCTTGGGGAATACGTGGAAAACGTAAGCTCATTCACAGCCATATAAGGAGTCATTGGCATGAGGCGGTTTCAAAAAATGCGGCACTTCCTGGTTGGATTTTTATCAGGGTTTCGCCTGTAACATCAGTTATGTGGCACTCACAGACAATATCTTTGCAGTTTTGGAAACGTCTGAGTGTTTTCTTTCCAAAGCTGTCAATTATATGCATAGTTGAGCATATTTTCGTGACAAAATATCTTGTTTAAAACGGGAACGTTTTTCATCCAAAAATGTTAATAGCGCCCCCTAATGCATAACTGGTTGGGGAAAGTAATGTGAAAGTAATGGAATGTAATCAGATTACGTCACTGAGTTTGGGTAATCCAAAAGTTATGTTACTGATTACAATTTTGGACAGGTAACTAGTAACTAACGGATTACATTTAGAAAGTAACCTGCCCAACCCTGTGCATTAGTTAAACAGGTAAACAATGCTTCCACCTGACGAGAAAATAAATAATTTACAGATGTAACATGATAACCAACATTAGGCAGGTTTCAATAGCATGCAATAATCATTATAAACAATCGGCAACAATATAAACCCCAACTTACATTGTGGATGCACAATCAAAACTTCTAAAATAAACACAGGGAAAGAACTTGTTCGCCAGCCAAACTTGCGTCTTCTTCTGTGGAAGAATAAAGAGTTAGAGTGGGCGGAGCCAGAGTCCAAATGAAAAAGGAAACACAGGGCCTGACAGGGCGGGGTCTTGGAACCTACTACTAAGACTGAGGACTGCAAGCCAGGTATGGTGGGAGGCTGTCAACGTAGCTGAGCAGGGAACTTATAGCTTAGCGCTAGGTCAGGCAGCTGGGCGCTGGCTGAGTCTGTGGGCTGCGAACTTGTTATGGGCAGAGACTGCACACTTAGAGGAGCAGATAACTCAGAGCCTAGAAGGGCAGGAGGTTTGGTGTATAAAACTAAGGGAATTAACTGCTTGCAGACTGATGTTGGGGGCTGCAGACCAACAGAAAGCTGAGAATGCTGCCCTAGTGGGGCAGAGAATCTGAAGCCTGGTGGAACGGTGGACTGTGGGCCGACTAGGGCTGGAGACAGCGAAACTAGAACTAGTCTGGGAGCCTAGTGCTGATAACTTTGGGCCTGACAGGGAAAGCAACTCTGAACCTGAGAGGGAAACTGACTGATAGCTAGGAGAGCGGGCCTACTAGAGGAACTGGTAACTTTGAGCCTAGCCGGGCATGAGCCTGATGACCCACCTGGGCTAGGTACAGTGCCTTGTGAAGGTATTCGGCCCCCTTGAACTTTGTGACCTTTTCCCACATTTCAGGCTTCAAACATAAATATATAAAACTGTATTTTTTGTGAAGAATCAACAACAAGTGGGACACAATCTTGAAGTGGAACGATCTTTTATTGGATATTTCAAACTTTTTTAACAAATCAAAAACTGAAAAATTGGGTGTGCAAAATTATTCAGCCCCTTTACTTTCAGTGCAGCAAACTCTCTCCAGAAGTTCAGTGAGGATCTCTGAATGATCCAATGTTGACCTAAATGACTAATGATAATAAATACAATCCACCTGTGTGTAATCAAGTCTCCGTATAAATGCACCTGCACTGTGATAGTCTCAGAGGTCCGTCAAAAGCGCAGAGAGCATCATGAAGAACAAGGAACACACCAGGCAGGTCCGAGATACTGTTGTGAAGAAGTTTAAAGCCGGATTTGGATACAAAAAGATTTCCCAAGCTTTCCCAAGGAGCACTGTGCAAGCGATAATATTGAAATGGAAGGAGTATCAGACCACTGCAAATCTACCAAGACCTGGCCGTCCCTCTAAACTTTCAGCTCATACAAGGAGAAGACTGATCAGAGATGCAGCCAAGAGGCCCATGATCACTCTGGATGAACTGCAGAGATCTACAGCTGAGGTGGGAGACTCTGTCCATAGGACAACAATCAGTCGTATATTGCACAAATCTGGCCTTTATGGAAGAGTGGCAAGAAGAAAGCCATTTCTTAAAGATATCCATAAAAAGTGTTGTTTAAAGTTTGCCACAAGCCACCTGGGAGACACACCAAACATGTGGAAGAAGGTGCTCTGGTCAGATGAAACCAAAATTGAACTTTTTGGAAACAATGCAAAACGTTATGTTTGGCGTAAAAGCAACACAGCTGAACACACCATCCCCACTGTCAAACATGGTGGTGGCAGCATCATGGTTTGGGCCTGCTTTTCTTCAGCAGGGACAGGGAAGATGGTTAAAATTGATGGGAAATGGATGGAGCCAAATACAGGACCATTCTGGAAGAAAACCTGATGGATTCTGCAAAAGACCTGAGACTGGGACGGAGATTTGTCTTCCAACAAGACAATGATCCAAAACATAAAGCAAAATCTACAATGGAATGGTTCAAAAATAAACATATCCAGGTGTTAGAATGGCCAAGTCAAAGTCCAGACCTGAATCCAATCGAGAATCTGTGGAAAGAACTGAAAACTGCTGTTCACAAATGCTCTCCATCCAACCTCACTGAGCTCGAGCTGTTTTGCAAGGAGGAATGGGAAAAAATGTCAGTCTCTTGATGTGCAAAACTGATAGAGACATACCCCAAGCGACTTACAGCTGTAATCGCAGCAAAAGGTGGCGCTACAAAGTATTAACTTAAGGGGGCTGAATAATTTTGCACACCCAATTTTTCAGATTTTGATTTGTTAAAAAAGTTTGAAATATCCAATAAATGTCGTTCCACTTCATGATTGTGTCCCACTTGTTGTTGATTCTTCACAAAAAAATACAGTTTTATATCTTTATGTTTGAAGCCTGAAATGTGGCAAAAGGTTGCAAAGTTCAAGGGGGCCGAATACTTTCGCAAGGCACTGTACTTAGGGCCGACTAGTGCTGGAGACAGCAGACCTATCACGGCTGGAGAATGATGACTTTGTGCTTGGAACTGAGGGCAGAAGAGGGCAGAGGACTAAGAAACTAGCATAGGTAACTTGTGGGCTAACAGGACAGGAGGCTGAAAACCTGGTGTGCTGCAGGCTGACTATGTCTGAAGACAGCATGCCTAGTGCAGCAAATTCTGGGCCTAGTAGGGCAGGGTGCCCTAAACCTGGCAGGATATGGCTACTGCCTACCAGCTAAGACAGGGGACTGCGATCTGTGCAGGGCAGGAGACGGCAGACCTGACGGCAAAGCAACCATGGGTCCTAGCTGGGTATGATACCTATGGCCTGGCAAAGCAGATAATTAGGGATCACTAGTACAGGGAACTGTGGACCTATAACAGTAGAGGATTGGGGGCCTAGCACTATGGCAGGAGTTCGGTAGTCTAAGTCAGAACAGTGTGAACCTGCAACTACGGCCGGGCAACGGCCGGAAACGGAGATCCTACCATGCGGAAATGGAGATCCTACCGGGCGGGAGGTGGACAACTTACCAGGAAGACTGGACTTACCAGGAAAGTAGGACACTTTAGACCTACCGCTGGGGCAGGATACACTGTACATACTTGAGGGGCAGGACACTCAAAGCCTGGACACTTTACACCTGCAAGGTAGGCAGGAAACTGAAACTCTGACCCTACCAGTCAGGAAGGGAACTCAGACCCTACCTGTAAGGAAGGGAACTCAGACCCTACCTGTAAGGAAGGGAACTCAGACCCTACCGGTAAGAAAGGGAACTCTGACCCTACTGGGAGGGAAGGGAACTCTGACCCTACTGGGACGGAAGGGAACTCTGACCCTACTGGGAGGGAAGGGAACTCTGACCCTACTGGGAGGGAAGAGAACTCTGACCCTACTGGGAGGGAAGGGAACTCTGACCCTACTGGGACGGAAGGGAACTCTGACCCTACTGGGAGGGAAGGGAACTCTGACCCTACTGGGAAGGAAGGGAACTCTGACCCTACTGGGAGGGAAGGGAACTCTGACCCTACTGGGAGGGAAGGGAACTCAACCAGCAGGGGGTCCCCACTGGAAGAAGAGGAAGACTCCGCAACGGCAGCCAGTACAGAACCATTGGTGAATAGTGAATAGTTGGGTCACCTATGGATGTAGTGGAAGTACCAATGGTCCCGTAGAGGTAGTGAATACTCTGGCCAGGGAAGCCTGAAGTAGTGTCTTTTAGGGGACTAGCCAGGCCGACTAGGGCAGTATCGACTGCAGTGGCGCTCCCACTATGATGGCTCTAGCTGGGGGGGCCTAGAGTGCTGACGGTTAAGAGAGTAGTGGCGGTAACAGTGCTCCTGTGGCAGTGACTTGGGTAGGGAGGACCCAGAGTACATCCCTTCTGAGCTATTCCTGTTCATAAAGCAGCTCCTCGCAGTCTCCTTGCAGCTCCCAACTGGAGAGGCTGTGGTCACTCCCTGACCACTGAGGAGACCTAGTTCAGGGCTGGTTGACGGTAGGATGAGAGAGGTGCGTGTGGCCTCACAGCTCATGTTTTGGGAAGTGGCAGTTGTGTGTAGCCCTATATGGCTTAGGAGGGCAGGAAAACATGTCTGCATCCTGGGGCACGGAGATGGCTCTTCTTCTGGGTACTGGAACATTTTCACTGAAGCCAAGTAAAAATTTGTCTCGAAGGACCATGGTAGAGTTTTATTCTCTTAGTCACCACCACACAAGTGCACACACACACATCAAAAATAAAATGTTATTTGTCACATGCTTCATAAACAGGTATAGACTAACAGTGAAATGCTTAATTACGGGCCGTTCCCAACAATGAAGAGAGAAAAATAATAACACAAGGAATAAATACACAATGAGCAACAATAACTTGGGTATATACACAGTGCTTCCAGACTTGGTGCATCGGTATCGCTTGCCATACAGTAGCAGAGAGAACAGTCTTTGACTTGGGTGGCTGGAGTCTGACCATTTTTAGGGCCTTCCTCTGACACCCCCTGGTATAGAGGTCCTAAATGGCAGGGAGCTCGGGCCCCAGTGATGTACTGGACCGTACACACTACCCTCTGTAGCGCCTTGCGGTCGGATGCCAAGCAGTTGCCATACCAATCAGTGATGCAGCTAGTCAAGATGCTCTCAATGGTGCAGCTGTAGAACTTTTTGAGGATCTGAGGGTCAGCCTCCTGAGGGGGAAGAGGTGTTGTTGTGTCCTCTTCACAATGGTGTGATGTGGACATTGAGGAACTTGAAGCTCTCGACCTGCTCCACTACAGCCCCATCAGAAGAGATCGTGTGGTTCTAGAAGGAAAGGAGAATATATGTTCATATTAACAGCAATAATGCAGCGATACAATTGGAACTGTAGACTACATAGCCTAGAAAGAATACCATTGCAGACACATTCACAAAACAACAGATAAGATGTCAACATCTTGGCTGAGAGAGAGAGGCTAATTACTGCTGCCAGTCACGATTAATGACCTCTCTCCAGCCAGCTAAAGAGCTTATCTAATAGGCCATAAATCAAGTGCGCATGCGAGCGCACACCATGCCTTCTAGAATCTTCTACTAACTTACTTGAAAAATAACACACTTTCTTTACATAATAGTAACATGCACATCATACTCATAATAATAATAAATAAACCATGCAATAGTCACATTAACTGGCAATTCTGTACTTAGACGATATGCATTAGGTAAACAATGCTACCAACTGGGGAGAGAAAAAATAAGTTACATATGTAACAAGATAACCAACACTAACCAGGTTTCAGTAGCATGCAGTAATCATCATAAACCGTCCCTAACAAAATAAAGCCCCAACATTGCAGATGCACGCATAAGACTTCTAAACTAAATACTGAAAACTTGGTCGTCAGCCAAACTTGTCTTCTGTTGATGACTAAAAACACGCTGAGTTAGAGTGGGCGGAGCCAGAGTCCAAATGTCCATCAAAAACCCACTGATTGTCTGAAAGGAAGGGCCTTCTTTTCACAATTAAAAGGTAGGGTTATATAGCGGTTTCTCATTTACTGGAGAGAGGGAGATTCACTCATTCCCTTGCACAATGATAGATAGCCTATTCGATTGCCATTATTGCTATTTGCCTTTAATTAGTGGGCGTATGACATCCTGAGTGACAGAAAATATTGTATTTGTTAGCAATGGCTAGTGACAGTGACATTTTTTACATTGACATTTTAGTAATTTAGCAGAGCTCTTATCCAGAGTGCATACATGTGCTTTTTTTGGACTGTGACCACTTCCTGATGGTATTGATCCTAATCTAAATAATGAGATTGGCTTGTGAGAACCCCTACTCACCCATATGGCATCAAACCAATATATTCAACATGGTGTTGTGGCTAAAGGATGTTCCATTGCTGTTGTGTCGGTATTGAATGACTCAACTATAGATCAGACTGTGTCAATACAGAGATATATTGAAATATACTTGAGTGAGGAGAAAAAGACGTATGTGCATTTTTCACAGACTTAAATGGTAAATTCTATCATATTGAGAATGATTCAGGGAAAAGATAAAAGGAAGACAAAGTGTCAGGGAAGAATGAATTCATTTAGACTGATGAGAGAGAGAAAGAGAGGAAAGAGAGGAATTGAGAGACAGTAATCAGGATGATAAAGAGAGAAGAGACAGATGGAGAACAAGAGAAGAGAGAGAGGGGGAAAGAGAGAGGAGACAGGGGAACCAAGTGACAGGGAGCATGAGGTAGATGGCAGGAGGTAAGCCAGACACCCATCCCCATTTGGTTATCTCCAAATCAAGATTCACAGTGAGTCACTCCAGAGGGTTCATAACTATGCTGTGGCAGAGGCCTCCACCACAGGATCTCTGTATGTCTGTCTTTCTGTCCCTTGTAATCTGATCACAAACACACACAGACAGACTGAACTGTTTATTACTACCTATCAGCCTGGGATTAACAATACACAATAGAACAAATCCCACCCTGTGACAATACCAGAATCACAATATTTTTTCCTAAATGGAAAATGAAAACACAAAGCAGACCAAACTCTTTGGTCCTTTAAAAACCTGCTGTATCAATTGTTAGATACTACTGCACTGTTGGAGCTAGAAACACAAGCATTTCCCTTCACCTGCAATAACATCTGCTAAATATGTGTATGTGACCAAAACATTTGATTTGATTTGAAAATATTGTGTCCTATAGCTTGTAAAATAAATGAATGTGACTCTAGATGACAACATAATGATGTTTGTTTCCAACATTAGGGCTGCTTTGTTTCCTTGCCACGATACTAACGAGTATCACGATACTTGTATCCTCCCGGCCCTATCAACCCCCAGAACAGCCTGGGATTAACAATATACCGTAGAATAAATTACACCCTACAGTCTCTTTGTCAGAGATGAGGGTTATATGTTTAACAATTTTCACAAAATGGTTAATTGCATATCAATAAGGATTCTTTACTTTCTTTTTTCCCCAACCGTGGGACAGACTGTTTGTTCCCACACTCGGGATTCTGACTCTCTATTGGTTACACAGACTTTTGGCCTCCCATCCTATTCTAACCCCCTCTCGCCGGCTTTGTATTCATGTTACCTGATGAAATTGCTGTATAATATGATCTCGTTGCCATCAAATGCACATTCAAATGTCATAAATCAACACTGCAGTGCTCTCCCTGTCCTCTGCCGTGCCTTGATTGTATTACTGTTGATGATATCTGGAAATGTGCATGTACACCCTGGCCCATCTACTGTTGCTAGCCCCAATTCTGACTTGTGCTCTGATATCTGCTTCACTGATTTCTGCTCTCGTAAAAGCCAGGGCTTTCTGCACGTTAACACTAGAAGCTTTTCACTTAAAAAAAATGTCACTCCTCTTTCACCCCAGCTGCAAAACTAACCCTGATTCAGATGACAATCCTACCAATGCTAGATTACGGAGTAATTTATAGATTGGCAGGTAAGGGTGCTCTCGAGCGACGAGACGTTCTTTACCATTCGGCCATCAGATTTGCCACCAATGTTCCTTATAGGACACATCACTGCACTCTATACTCTTCTGTAAACTGGTCATCTCTGTATACATGTCGCAAGACCCACTGGTTGATGCTTATTTATAAAACCCTCTTAGGCCTCACTTCCCCCTATCTGAGATATCTACTGCAGCCCTCATCCTCCACATACCATATCCGTTCTGCCAGTCACATTCTGTTAAAGGTCCCCAAAGCACGCATATCCCTGGGTTGCTCGTCTTTTCAGTTCGCTGCAGCTAGCGACTGGACCGAGCTGCAACAAACACTCAAACTGGGCAGTTCTCAATCTCTTCATTCAAACTCAATCATGGACACTTACTGACAGTAGTGGCTGCTTTGCATGATGTATTGTTTTCTCTAACTTCTTGCCTTTTGTGCTGTTGTCTGTGCCCAATAATGTTTGTACCCTGTTTTGTGCTGCTACCATGTTGTGCTGCTGCCATGTTGTGTTGCTACCATGTTGTTGTCATGTTGTGTTGCTACCATGCTGTGTTGTCATGTGTTGCTGCCTTGCTATGTTGTTGTCTTAGGTCTCTCTTTATGTAGTGTTGTGTTGTCTCTCGTCGTGATGTGTGTTTTGTCCTATATTTTTATTTTATTTTTAATCCCAGCCCCCGTCCCCGCAGAAGGCCTTTTGCGTTTCGGTAGGCCGCCATTGTAAATAAGAATTTGTTCTTAACTGACTTGCCTAGTTAAATAAAGTTTAAATAAAACTGCTGTGATGGTTGTGAAGAACCATCCCACTCTACCACTATCCACCATGTTTTCTTCTATGCCATGAAATGCTGCTCATTAGGCCTGTTGCCTTCTATTTTATAGACTAACCTATTTGAATGTAACGATCTGGGCATAGTGGGTGCGAAGTCAGGCGCAGGAAGCAGAGAGTACAGGGTAGTGCTATTTATTGCACAGACGGTGAACATAAGCAACCCCACGAAACACAGGGTGCACACAAAACAAATGCCCCAAACACGGGGACTCAAACAGTCCGGAGAAAAACCCACGAACGAAACACGTCAACATCGAACGTGCTCAGAGCAACACAAAACAATCCCGCACAAAGAGCAGGCAGGCCTACTGGCTAACATAGCCCGACTAATCAGCGTACACACAAAAACAGGTGAAACCAATAAACAGAAAGGGGAAAAGGGATCAGTGGCAGCTAGTAGGCTGGTAACGACGACCACCGAGTGCCACCCGAACAGGAAGGGGAGCGACCTTCGGTAGGAGTCGTGACATTGAACTACTCTCCATATGGTGTCCTTTACAGACCTACTGATTAGATTATTTTATTTCACGATTCATAAATATAAATGTATGTATTGGCAGAATATATTTAAAGTAAAAATTAATTGGAAAGGTATTGTGAGGTTGATAGCCATACTTTTAGTTACGAAAGTGGGAAAAGTGCCACTCCCCTAGCGGCTGTGAATCCCAATAAGGGATATCTCAATTGGGAGAGATGCTAAAACACCCATCACCCAGGGTCATCACTTTATTTGTACTACCGCAACCGCTATTGTGCCTATTCCGCAAGAAAATCATTCAGATTAGTGGCATGTTGTTGATCACCCTCACCTTAATATAACAACATTTTCAAATAGTATGCTGATGGTGGTGCTGGAAAAGATGAATATGAAGTTGAAAAAGTTGTACATTTCCCTTTAAGTTACAAATGGAATAGTAGTCTGGTTACTTAATACAAAATCAAAATTAGGTAGGTTGGTCAGGGAGGATCGGACGGAATACCAAGACCGTCTAGCAGTCCAAAGGTTGCGTGTTCGAGTCATGTTGCAGACAACTGTAGAATTTTAGCTAACTCTTACCCTTCTACTAACCTTAATCCAATCCTTACCTGCTACGTTAGTTCTCCTAACCATAGTCATTAAGACAAAACAAGCACAGAGTAACACGTATAATATTATACATTCCTCCAAGATGTATGAAATGCGCCTTTCAGGTAGAATCGTTAGTAGTGTCAGTCCCATCTGCAACATTGTATACTCATTAAACCCAGGCATGGACGTAACATTTTGATGGACATGAACTATAGTAACTTATAAAGTAAAAAAAACATATTTTTGCATGATGTATTCATAATGTAATCATTGATTTATTTACCACATTTCACGAACTAATAAGTTGAATTGCCTCACCTATTTTCTCTTCCTGTTTTTCAGCGATGAATTCATACCCGGCCTGGTCTACAAAAAGAGGTCTGCCAGTAGCAAAAAAAAAGGAAAGCTATTTTTGCATGTTTTTTGTTTGTTTGTTTGTTTTGTGACTGGAACAGGGTTTCTTGTTTTAGCCCAATAATCTGTTATTGTAACAAATTAAAAAATCTGTTCCCAAGTTTTCCTAATTTTTTACATTTCAACCATTTTATATCTATAATGTACTTCGTACTTGATCCCTTCATACTGCAGCTCTCTGCCCCACTTATTGCAGAGTAATTAACCTATAATTTTACTTGACAATTGTTTCTGGTGTTATCCCTAAAATCTGGAAAGCATCTCCTCCCACTACACAAAGGAGGAGAGCCTTCTGACTTAAATAAATACAGTCCAATTTCAAAGTTATCTTGCTTTTCCAAAGTTTTAGACTCCTGGCCAACACTCAGCTAACAACTTTTTCAACTTCTCATTCTATTCTAAATGTGCACCAGTGTGGACATAGCACCATTTTAGCTGGTATTCTTGTTCTAGATTATGTGTTAAATTGCTTAGATCATAAAAACCATTGTGCTCCCTTATTTATAGACCTTTCCAAGGCATTCGAACCGGTTGACCATTACATTCTCATTCAGAGGCTGACTGAAATAGGCCTGAATCAGGCTTCTTGCAAATGGTTTGAGAATGATCTGTCAATACGTGATATCAGATGGTGTCAAGTCTAGTTTCCTAGATATTACAAAAAGTGTACCGCAAGGGTCGGTATTGGGACCTTTTCTCTTTACTATTTATATAAATAATATTGGTCTATCTGTTAACTTGTAAGATTAATCGCCATGCAGACGACTCTGTTACAGTGCATTGAGAAAGTATTCAGAGCACTTGACTTTTTCCACATTTTGTTTTACGTTAAAGTCTTATTCTAAAATTGATTACATATTTATTTTTCTCATCAATCTACACACAATGACAAATGAGGACAAAGCAAAAACAGGTTTTTAGACATTTTTGCAAATGTATTAAAAATGAAAAACAGAAATACCATATTTATATAAGTATTCAGACCCTTTGCTATGAGACTCGAAATTGAGCTCAGGTGCATCCGGTTTGCATTAATTATCCTTGAAATGTTTCTACAGTCCACCTGTGGTAAATGCAATTGATTGGACATGATTTGAAAAGGCACAGACCTGTCTCTATAAAGTCCCACATTTGACAGTGCATGTAAGAGAAAACAAGCCACGAGGTCGAAGGAATTGTCTATAGAGTTCTGAGACAGGATTGTGTCGAGGCACAGATCTGGGGAAGGGTATTCAAAAATGTCTGTAGCATTGAATGTCCCCAAGAACACAGAGCCTCCATCATTCTTAAATGGAAGAAGTTTGGAACCACCAAGACTCTTTCTATAGCTGTTCGGAACCACCAAGACTCTTTCTTTAACTGCCCGGTAGGGCTGGCCGCCTGGTCAAACTGAGCAATCAGGGGAGAAGGGCCTTGGTCAGGGAGACCAAGAACCCGTTGGTCACTCTGACAGAGCTCCAGAGTTCCTCTGTGGAGATGGGAGAACCTTCCAGAAGGACAACCATCTCTGCAGCATCCACCAATCATGCCTTTATGGTAGAGGGGCCAGACGGAAGCCACTCCTCATTAAAAGGCACATAACAGCCCGGTTGGAGTTTGCCAAAAGACACCTAAAGGACTCTCAGACTATGAGAAACAAGATTCACTGGTTTAATGAAACCAACTCTTTGGCCTGAATGCCAAGCATCATGTCTGGAGGAAAGCTGGCACCATCCCTACGGTGAAGCATGGTGGTGGCAGCATCATCCTGTGGGGATGTTTTTCAGCGGCAGGGACTGGGAGACTAGTCAGGATTGAGGGAAAGATGAATGGAGCAAAGTACAGCGAGATCCTTGATGAAAACCTGCTCCAGAGCGCTCAGGACCTTAGACTGGGGCGAAGGTTCACCTTCGAATGACCCTGAGCACACAGGAGTTGCTTCGGGACATGTCTCTGAATGTCCTTGAGTGGCCCAGCCAGAGCCTAGACTTGAACCCAATCGAACATCTCTGGAGAGACCTGAAAATAGCTGTGGAGCGACGCTCTCCATCCAACCTGACAGAACATGAAAGGATCTGCAGAGTGGAATGGGGCAAACTCCTCAAATACAGGTGTGCCAAGCTTGTAGTGTCATACCCAAGAAGACTTGAGGCTGTAATCACTGTCAAAGTTCCTTCAACAAAGTACTGAGTAAAGAGTCTGAATACTTAAGTAAATGTGATATTTCAGAAAAAAATGTGGAAAAAGTCAAGGGGTCTGAATACTTTCCGAATGCACTGTATGTATGCCATAGCCACAACTGTTGGCCAGGCTGTTAGAGCTGCAATCTGACCGTATTACCTTACAGAAAGCCCTGGTTGTTTTAAACCGTGTACTTAATGCGGTGAAGACTAAATATAGGTATGTTCTGTAATTTGCGCAAAAAAATTCAGATGGACAACATATGTATTCATTGGATGGTTCTCCTATCGATCAAGTTCCTGCCTATAAATATCTCTGCATTTGGATTGACAAAGATTTAATGTTGAAAAAACATACAGATGAGATAGTTAAAAAGCTAAGATTTAATATATGCCATTTAGCAGACACATTTGTCCAAAGAAACTTAGTCATGCATGTATACATTTTACATATGGATTTCCCAGGAATCAAACCCAAACTCCTGGCGATGCAAGCATCATGCTCTACCAACTGAGCCACACAGGACCATTTATAATGCCTTCTTTTTTAGAACTATGTCGTGTCTTTACTATCATTAAATTTAAGACTTATAGTTTTTATCAAAGATTCTCTGTGATTCTCTGTGATTAGTATTACGCGATCAACTGATTCATCATGTAACTGTAATTAACTAGGAAGTCGGGGCACCAAGGAAAAATATTCAGATTACAAGGTTATAATTTCCTAATATATAACCTTTCAGATATCTGATCCATAGTCCTCTGATTAATAAATTATTTACTTTACCTCACGTTAGTCTCATTCCAAACGTCGTAAATTGTTGGCTATCTGCACGAACCCAGTCTTCACTATGAGTCATCCATACATCAATTGTCTTCAATCATTTATTTATTTATTTATTACTAACTAATTAATTCACAGAAATGCATAAACAAACAGTAAATATGGTTACATGAAATGATAGGAGAATGTGCCCTAGTGGGCTAAACCGGCATTGCGGCTTGTTAAACAAAAGGGGAAGTGGGGGTCAACTGAAAAGTCACCCCAGAGTGATAATTATAACAATTGAAATGCTAATCCTTTGCACGCTCACTCATTCGGGAAAAATTGCAATCAATATATATATTTACGCTCAGTGTGTCGTCTTGATCGATGGTGAAAAGTTGTTTATTTTGTAGAATTGTCCGTCTCTCTCCCTCTCTCTCTCTGCGTGGTTATAGTGGATAGTTCAGAGTGACATTCATTCGTTTCGTTATAGTATGGGTGTTTCGGCGGTTGTCGTTCTTCGCGTTCAATGATACCGAATTCCTAGCTGCAGACTAGTAATTAATATCAAAGACTTGTTCTTATTCTGTCGGTATCGATAGTCTAAGAGTTTAACCACGTGGTATGGTTAAAAGATTCAGCAATGGTCTACAACCTTCGTCCTCTCCTAATGGAGAAAAACATGGTCTGGTGATAATTTCTCAAAGTTGGGTTTTATTCGGAAAAAGGGCTGTCCCAGGATGCCTGACCCTAACTGGGCTCAGGGGCTGTCCTCTGGTTTAGTTCATATCAAAAGGGAATTGTATTTTCCTTCATTAAACAGTCCAAAATCATATTACACATTTTACAAACAGTATCATATTCACTCATTCATCGTATACAACAATTAGATGTAAACCTCATATCTGAGGCTATTATATAAACAGCGTTATGGTAATGTGGCCACACCGTCTCCTATGAGCTTCCCCAAGTTGTAACAAACAGACCAGTTCGTAGCTGGATTCTTCACCGATCTTTTATACTTTCTCCGGAACATTACATTTGTTCGTACCTCAAGTTCTGTGAGGTGGAAGAAATTCCTTTGTGCTCTATGAAAATTATACTATGTGGCCATGTGGCAGGGTCTTCTCAGAAAATGTACGACCTCTCTCTGACTACAGCAGCCTAGTTGAAGGAGGCAAGGGGGAGGCAGGGAGAGGGGGATGGGGCTTGCTATACCCAAAGAGGGCAACGTCATGACTTGATCTTGCCTCTCCCTAAACAGCAGGAAGCAGATTGTTAAGTCAACTTTTATACCTGTACTTGACTATAGTGACACCATTTACCAGATTGCAGAAACCACTACTCTTAAACCTTTGGATGCCGTCTACCATAGCGTCCTTCGCTTTATCACAGATGACAGTTGTAATACTCATCACTGCATCCTGTGTCAAAAGGTTGGCTGGTCCTCATTAAAGTCCTTTAGATCACTTCATCATTCCATTTTTGTTTACAATGCTCTACTACACAAGCTTCAGACTTACCTCACTTTGCTGGTAAAATATAAAAACATGAGATACCAAACCCATTCACAAGGTTGATTAACTCTTGATGTACTTTAGATCTCCACTAAAATAGGTAATTCCGCTTTTAGTTTTAAAGCACTTCATTGCTGGAACAAACTACAAAATACATTACAATAGGATGTTCTGGTGCCCCTCGGGCAAATTAAAAATATTGATTGGGGACCTTCTTATTGAAGAATGTAATTGTTTTTCTTGAGTATTTGTGTTGTGCTGTATTTAAAAAATGTGACATATTATCCCAATATTATCAAGGTTTGAAATTATACAGTTTTTGTCCAATACTATATCAATTTTGGATTCTTGTGGTAAATTTGCATTGTATAAATTATTTATAACTATGTTCCCGGCATCCCGACCATCTGCTCAAGGAAAAATCGTCTCATGACTGAATATAATTGGGGACCCCTGCCCTACAGGGACAAATTGAATGACCCTTTTTGGTACTAACTACAACTTCTGAGAGTGTATTTTATGTATAATGTGTACAAAGTAGTGCACTACACTGAGTATAGAAAACATTATGAACACCTGCTCTTTCCATGACATAGATTGACCAGGTGAATCCAGGTGACAGCTAGGATCCATATCACTGATATCACTTGTTACCTCCACTTCAATTAGTGTAGATGAAGGGGAGGAGACAGGATAAATTAACTTTTTAGCCCATTAGACAATTGAGACATGGATTGTGTGCCATTCAGAGGGTGAATGGGCAAGAAAAAAAAGTGTCTTTGAACTGGGTATGGTAATAGGTGCCAGGCGCAACTCTTTGTGTCAAGAACTGCAATGCTGCTGGGTTTTTCACTCTCAACAGTTTCCCATGTGTATCAAGAGTGGTCCATCACCCGAAGGACATCCAGCCAACTTGACACAACTGTGGGAAGCATTGGAGTCAACGTGCCAGCATAGGGTGTGCAACTAAATATTAGGAAGGTGTTCCTAATGTTTGGTATAATCAGTTTATATGGGGAATAGGGTGTCATTAGAGATTGCCTTAAAAACAGAGCCCTTATAAAACACCCAATACCCAACACCTATGCCATCAAACGTCACCACTCACAGTGGCCCTGACAGCCTAAACTCTCAGAAAAAAAGAGGTTCCAAATTGGTTCTTCGGCTGTCCCTGTGGGAGTACCCTTTGAAGAACCCTTTTGAATTCCATGTAGAATCTTCTATGAAAAGGGTTCCGAAAAGGTTCTACCTGGAACCAAAAGGGTTCTACTTCGAACCCAAAAGGGTTCTTCAAAGGGTTCTCCACAGGGATAGCTGATGTTTAACTCTGACTTGTTTTTGTCGCCTGCTTTGCTTTAACTTAGCCAGGTCGCAGTTGTAAATGAGAACTTGTTCTCAACTGGCCTACCTGGTTAAATAAAGGTGAAATAAAAATAAATAAATAAAAATGGACCATTTTAGTTTTTTTTCTGAGAGTGTAATACCTTTTTCATACATTTAAATTACAACAAGTTAAAAAAACAGCTGGATCAGTGTCATCTTGTATATTTCTGTCTACAAATCATTGTATATATAGAGTGGCTTGCAAAAGTATCCACCCCCCTTGGCATTTTTCCTATTTTGTTGCCTTACAACCTGGAATTAAAATTGATTTTTTTGGGGGGGGGTTGTATCATTTGATTTACACAACATGCCTACCACTTTGAAAATGAAAAATATTTTTTATTATCAAACAAACAAGAAATAAGATTAAAAAACGGAAAACTTGAGCGTGCATAACTATTAACCCCCCCAAAGTCAATGCTTTGTAGAGCCACCTTTTCCAGCAATTACAGCTGCAAGTCTCTTGGGGTATGTCTCTATAAGCTTGGCACATCTAGCCACACCCATTCTTCAAGGCAAAACTGCTCCTGATCCTTCACATTGGATAGGTTCCACTGGTGTACAGCTATCTTTAAGTTATACCACAGATTCTCAATTGGATTGAGGTCTGGGCTTTGACTAGGCCATTCCAAGACATTTAAATGTTTCCCCTTAAACTACTCAAGTGTTGCTTTAGCCGTATGCTTAGGATTATTGTCCTGCTGGAAGGTGAACCTCCGACCCAGTCTCAAATTTCTGGAAGACTGAAACAGGTTTCCCTCAAGAAATTCCCTGTATTTAGAGCCATCCATCATTCCTTCAATTCTGACCAGTTTCCCAGTTCCTGCCGATGGAAAAACATCCCCACAGCATGATGCTGCCACCACCATGCTTCACTGGGGATGATGTTCTCGGGGTGATGAGGTGTTTGGTTTGCGGCAGACATAACATTTTCCTTGATGGCCATAAAGCTACATTTTAGACACATCTGACCAGAGTACCTTCTTCCATATGTTTGGGGAGTTGCCTTTTGGCGATCACCAAATGTGTTTGCTTATTTTCTTCTTGAAGCAATGGCTTTTTTTCTGACCACTCTTCCGTAAAGCCCAGCTCTGTGGAGTGTATGGCTTAATGTGGTCCTATGGACAGATACTCCAATCTCCACTGTGGAGCTTTGCAGCTCCTTCAGTGTTATGTTTGGTCACTTTGTTGCCTCTCTGATTAATGCCCTCCTTGCCTGGTCTGTGAGTTTTGGTGGGCGGGCCTCTCTTGGCAGGTTTGTTGTGGTGCCATATTCTTTCTATTTTTTAATAATGATTTAATGGTGCTCCGTGGGATGTTCAAAGTTTGGAATATTTTTTTATAACCCAACCCTGATCTGTACTTCTCCACAACTTTGTCCCTGGCCTGTTTGGAGAGCTCTTTGGTCTTCATGGTGGTGCCCCTTGCTTTGTGGTGACTGAGGCCTTTCAGAACAGGCGTATACATACTGAGATCATGTGACACTTAGATTGCACACAGGTGGACTTTATTTAACTAATTATGTGACTTCTGAAGGTAATTTGTTGCACCAGATCTTATTTAGGGGCTTCATAGCAAAGGGGGTGAATACATATGCATGCACCACTTTTCCATTTATTTATTTTTTATTTTTTGAAACAAGTTATTTTTTAAATTTCACTTCACCAATTTGGACTATTTGTGTATGTCCATTACATGAAATTTAAATGACAGGTTGTAATGCAACAAAATAGGAAAAATGCTAAGGGGGATGAATACTTTTGCAAGGCACTGTACACCGTGTGAAAGAGCAAGTCAACTTTAGTTGGAACTGATTAATGCAAATAGGATGAGTCTGGGAAAATTAGCAGTGTGGAGGAATAATACTTGTTTCTTGGTGGTTTTCTCTCCGTTGAGTGTCTCCCCAGGCAGGCAGGTTGACAGTCACATAGCCAGGCCAAAGCCCCCGTTGGATAAACCCTGATTCTCCTACTGTTTAAGTTCCACTAATAGGACACGCCACTTTGAGTCTCAGCTACTTTCCCTCTTATTAATGAGTTCTGTTAAAGTCTCCCACATCCAGGTAGACCCTAATGGCCGCCGCAATAACTCACCCCCTCTTTATACCAATGTCTATGTTCTATTCTCTCCATTCTAATCATACTGACTGTTACACTACTGTGGAAAAGAATGTAGCCAGCCACGAAAGAGGAATAAGGAAATGCATGAGGATGCATACAGTAATGACAAATGTGGCCAAAAATAAAATTTTCCTAAATGCATATTAAGAAATGCATTTATGATTTGAACACTTCTGACACAGTATGAGAGAGCTGTACTCATCACAACCAATTAGCAATAACAGCTGCAGGGTGACTGTCACATTGTATAAATGATTGGAGACAGGCGCAGGAATTCGTAATAGGGTGGTTTAATACTCCACGCAAAATATACAACATGCCATGAAAAGGCACGGGGACGAAGTCCAAAACAAACACGTATACAAAAACACAGGGATGTAACCCAAACAAAAATGTGAGTTAAAACCTCTAATAAATACACAGGACGAGACCCGCAATGCACTACACGGGTGAGACCCGCACTAACAAGTGCACAATACACGCAATACACGTAAGTCGAAATAACAAAGCACAGGTACTCACAGACCAACGGACATGGGAACAATAACCAACAAAACAATGGTGAACAGAGGGTACATATATACAATTGCTAATCAGGAGGAATGGGAACCAGGTGCGCGTAATGAGAAAGTTCAGTGACTCCTAGAAGCTTGTGATGTAGACCTCCAGAGCTGGTGCATGATGGTGCTGGTGCATGAAATCAGCAGCAGTACCGGGGGAATACGTGACAGTGACCCTTGCCCTATCCCTGACACTGTACTCCAGACACCCGACAAACAATCCCCTACTCACACAAGTCTGGCGGGGGCAGGGGTCCATGGCAATAGGTGCATCAGCAGCTTCACTATGACAACCTGAGAGTTGATTGTACTGAGGGTGTTCCATCAGTGTGGTTGACTAAAGATACCTGCAGGAGGTAGTCATAAACTAGACAGGTGATAGATTCATTCAAAACATATTCACTTTGTTCAAGATCCAAGCAGTACATACACGAGTGACAGATGAGATAAACATTGAGCTCATGAATGTTCCATTGATGAAACAATGTGTTGAGAGTCCCAATACTTCAGGTTATCACATCAAAATCGACAAATATATGACCATATGAGTAGCTATAACTGTTTAGTACTACAGATAATCCCTGTACATGTAACACACTTTGAGATCTCACTACTCACTAAGTGTTATGGAGTTAAGACAATCCATTGTGTTTATGTATGGCTCATATAACTAACTGCATGACTCTTATCATCTCTGGTAAAGAAGCTGTGCGGGACTGGACCTTTGAGTGTGTGTGCATGCGTACGTGCGTGAGTGTGTGTGAGTTTGTGTGCGCTTGTGTGTGTAAGTGTGTGTGTGTGTGCATGACTGTGCCAGTGTGTATGTTCCCTCTCACCCGGCGTTAGAGCAAGAGCCAGGCCTAGCGGCTGTGTAATCTGTCCTCTGAGGATTGGTCTATTATATGTCTCCTCTGATTGAGTGAGGAGCAGCACTGGGCTCATTGGTATGGCTGAACTCGTTGGCTCTGTCTTAATCAATCCAGACACGTCAGACTTGTGCAGGGACATACACTCACTGACTTGCAAACATGCACACACGCACACACACACACAAGACATCTCTGACCTTCCCTCTGACGGCAGGGGAGCACCTGCGCCACCTAATCACTCCTACAATTAAAGACATGAGACAGGAGCACAGAGCGACAGAACTTTAAGTGTATGTGTTTTATCAGACTAATGAAGTACAGATCTATAGCACCACGGCTGATATGAGTGTCGTACTAATCTCTATTGATTGTTTCAATCACACTGACATCTGTTGAATCACATTCCCACATCTAGGGGGAGGATCGAGAGATAGATGGACAGAGACAGATATACAAAGTGACCGAAGTGGAGGAGGATTTGTAGCATGATCACTGCTTGAGAGAAACAGAGGGAGAGAGGGAAAGCGAGAGAAGGAGGAGAGAAAGAGTGTGTATGCAGGTTCTCTGGTCATAACTCCAGTGTGTCTGTGTTGGGGTAGTAAAAAGAAATATGATATGAATTGTAAAAGTGAGAGCACAATCTACCCAAATGTTAAAACAGAGACATACTAGCAGTCTACTACATAAATAATGACAAGGAGAGGGGCGTAGAGGAGAGGAATACGCAGCCCTGATTTAAGATTGAAACCCTGGGCCAAAGTACCAGTACAGCCACCTTGATATGACGCTCTGTGCACTGAGACACCAGCGCTGTGAAATCTAAATAAACAGGCAGACAGAATTATTAATCTGCAACACTCCTGTCCTCCTGACTCTGATTGGAGAAGCACTGCCAAAAACAGGAAGGTTTATGCATAGTGTCTACTCAACTGTGCTATCGAACCAACACATTTAATATTATCATTTAATATATGAAACATGAATGCAGACTATGCAAATTCAGTGGTCGATGGACTAAATTAGGGATTTCACAAGAAGTGCTAAAATTGTAATGGCACGTTCTGATGGCAGACACACAAACACACACAGTGCGCGTTCTAAATAAAATGAACTATCTTATTATCATTTGTTTTATTCATTTATTCATGGCTTGGATCCTTAACTGAGCCCAGTAGACTTGTGTCAGCTCAGAGATGAGTTACTCCCTAATACAGACCAGTCAACAGATACGGACTGAGAGACAGATAGAGGGAAAGGGGGATGGAAGGATGGAGAGAGTGGGATGGGGAGGGTACACATTATTACTAGTGCTGGGAATTGCCAGGGACCTCAAAATACAATGTTATCACAATACTTAGCTGCAAATACGATATGTATTGCAATTCTATGTACACTACATGGCCAAAAGTATTTGGTCACCTGCTCAACGAACATCTCATTCCAAAATCATGGGCATTAATATGGAGTTGGTCACGCCTTAGTTGCTATAACAGCCACTCTTCTGGGAAGGCTTTCCACTAGATGTTGGGAAATTGCTGTGGGGACTTGCTTCCATTCAACCACAAGCGCGTTACTGAGGTCGGGCACTGATGTTGGGCCATTAGGCCTGGTTCACAGTCGGTGTTCCAAATCATTCCAAATGTTTTTCGATGGGGTTGAGGTCAAGGCTCTGTGCAGGCCAATTGAAGCTCTTCCACACCAATCACTACAAACAATTTCTGTATGGATCTCACTTCTGCCACAAAGTTCGATGCACATAATGATCTAGAATGTCATTGTACGCTGTAGCATTAAGATTTCCTTCCACTGGAACAAAGAAACCTAGCCCAAACCATAAAAACATCCCCAAGCCATTATTCCTCTTCCACCAAACTTTACATTTGGCACTATGAATTCAGGCAGGTAGCGTTCTCCTGGTATCCACAAACCCATATTTGTCTGCTAGATGGTGAAGTGTGATTCATCACTCCAGAGAACCCGTTTCCACTGCTCTAATGGCAGCGAGTCCAACAGAGGCGAGCTTTACACCACTCCTGCCGATGCTTGGCATTGGGCATGGTGATCTTGGGCTTGTGTACGGCTGCTTGGCCATGGAAACCCATTTCATAAAGCTCCCTCTGACGTTGGTTCCAGAGGCAGTTTGGAACTCGGTAGTGAGTGTTGCAACCGAGGAGAGACAATTTTTAACACTCGGTGGTCCTGTTCTGTCAGCTTGTGTGGCCTACCACTTCGCAGCTGTGCCATTGTTGCTCCTAGATGTTTCCACTTCAGAATAACAGCACTTACAGTTGACCGGGGAAGCTCTAGCAGGGCCGAAATTTGACGAACTTACTTGTTTGAAAGGTGGCTCCTATGACGATATCACCTTGAAAGTCACTGAACTCTTCAGTAAGGTCATTCTATTGCCAATGTTTGCCTATGAGGATTGCATGGCTGTGTACTCTATTTTATACACTTTTCAGCAACGGGTGTGGCTGAAATAGCCAAATGCACTAATTTGAATGTGTGCCACGTACTTTTGTATATATAGTGTATCTTTTGAGTTGAAGTTGTTTGTCAGCATTTGCTGTAGTTGTGGGCAGGGTCAATTGGTAAATACATTGGTAGTTTCAATAAACACACATGTAAAAAAGGGGGTGAGTGTAACCTGTGTGAAATGACTAGCTAGTTAGTAGGGTGCGCGCTAATAGCGTTTCAATAGGTGATGTCACTTGCTCTGAGACCTTGAAGTAGTTGTTTCCGTTGCCCTGCAAGTGCAGCGGCTTTTGTGGAGCGACGGGTAACGATGCTTCGTGGGTGTCAGTCAGTTGTTGATGTGTGCAGAAAGTCCCTGGTTCGAGCCCAGGTAGGGGCGAGGAGATGGACGGAAGCAAAACTGTTCCATTGATTCTGTTGACCCGGATCACTGGTTGCTGCAGAAAAGGATGAGGTCAAAAGGGGGGTGAGTGTAACCGATGTGAAATGGCTAGCTAGTTAGCGGTGCCATGACGTTGGCATGTTGGTGAGGTTTATGACCCCCATAAATCCCTTTCCTCGCTCTACTCTACAGAGTGACTCTTGGAAAGCCCTTTGTTAACATAGAGAGTCGGGTAACATCAAAAGGGTGGTTAACAGAACCATATTTCGGTAATCCAACCAGTTGAAAATATGCGTTGGTACTTAAGGAATATGATTTCAGATCAGTTGTCATCTGAGACGTTATTTCTGATGATAGGATGACATAAACTGTATCTTGGAAAGTCTACACATTATAGTTATCAGATTCACATGGAATTGTTGTGCAATTTAAATGTTTAAATATGAAACTATTTGTGAACAGATGAAATGTAATTTTAGCTTCTAAATGAGAGAATTGGTTTTCATAAGTGAACTAGGCTCAACTCAGTGGCCCCGCCCATGTGGACAGACATTGGTTGTGAACTATGAAACACGCCCTTCTCTCCCTACCACATAAGCCTTTATTTTACATTTGTGTTCCCCAGGACTTGAGGACGACGGTCCATACGTTAAAAGGGCTAATATCAAACTACAGAACTAAGCCAACTTTAGTGTGAGCTTAAAGTATGGCAACTTGGTATGAACTTTGAACTCTTATTCACTAAAGAATTGATACCTCCTAGCCGTTGAGTGAGCAGCAGCAGCTGTAGACGTGGGTTAGGAAAGGACGGACAAAGTATCTCTCACACGATGGTACAACAACGTATCCATTCAACCACAAGACATATTCTTAAAAGGACATGGGAGATCTCTGTTGGGCAACACTGCCTTCCATCTACGATCAACCTATTGAAGCACTGCTCAGAGTAAATATTTATTGCATTTTCCTTTTCCAAATGGGCGGTTATTTAAAATGCATAAGATTCTGTATTTACGATAGCATAGCTTTACAAGGTCCGATCAGAGACCAAATTCCTTTGGTCCTCAGTCTTCCCGCGCTTTCATTCAAAACCCAGTCCCTTTCCTTTTGTCTGACCAGCTGTCATATCTGTTCCGCCCGCTAGTTACGTTTTCCTTTATGACGTAATTTGTAATCAAGGTAGGATTCATTCTTTGTATATGTAATTCTGTGTGATTACTTAGGTATTTAGTAAATAAATAATTAAACCCAATTTTTTATTGCTGAATCAACTTGTTAGCCACGGTTCGTGAAGATAACCAATAATTTACAACTTTCAGATGAGACTGAATTAAGGTGACGATTAATATTGACTGATATTGATGTAAAATATTACTAGGTCTTTAACTTGTTATGGCTGTAATCCTGATATCGGGATAAGTGTCATCAACAATTGCTGAATAGCATAGCGCTACATACAATAAATATTACTATAAATATTTATATTCATGAAATCACAAGTGCAATATAGGAAAATACAGCTTGGCCTTTTGTTAATCCACCTGTCGTGTCAGATTTTGAAATTATGCTTTACAGCGAAAGCAATCCAAGCGTTTGTGTAAGTTTATCGATCGCACGATAAACATTAAGTACACTTAGCATCAGGTAGCTCGGCCACGAAAATCAGAAAAGCAATCAAATTAATTGTTTACCTTTGATAATCTTCGGATGTTTTCACTCACGAGACTCCCAGTTACACAACAAATGTTCCTTTTGTTCCATAAAGATTATTTTTAGATCCAAAATACCTCCGTTTGTTTGTCGCGTTATGTTCAGAAATCCACAGGAAAGAGCGGTCACGACAACGCAGATGAAAATTCCAAATAGTTTCCATAATGTCCACAGAAACATGTCAAATGTTTTTTATAATCAATCCTCAGGTTGTTTTTAAAATATATAATCGATAATATATATCAACCGCAAATGTCTTCTACAGTAGGAGAGGGGAAAACAATGGCTGTCCAAATTCTGTTGCGCAAGCAAAACTCATGTGACCACTTGACGCGATGTTATCGTTCTGGCTCATTTTTCAAAATAAAAGCCTGAAACTATGTCTGAAGACTGTTGACACCTTGAGGATGCGATAGGAAAAGGAATCTGGTTCATATCCCTTTAAATGGAGCAAAGGGAGGCTGTGTAACATGGAGTTTTCAAAATAGAAGCCACTTCCTGTTTTGATTTTCCTCAAGGTTTTGCCTGCAATATCAGTTCTGTTATACTCACAGACAATATTTGGACAGTTTTGGAAATTTTAGAGTGTTTTCTATCCAATACTAATAATAATATGCATATATTAGCAACTGAGACTGAGGAGCTGGCTGTTTACAATGGGCACCTTTTCATCCAAGCTACTCAATACTGCCCCTGCAGCCATAAAAAGTTAAGAGTTATTTTGTGGTGCCCCGACTCTCTAGTTAATTACATTTACATGATTAGCTCAATCAGGTAATATTAATTACAGAGAAAGGATTTTACAGAATAGCATGTCATATCACTTAATCCGGCATAGCCAGAGACACGACACCACGTTACGCAATAAATGTTTGTTTTGTTCAATAAAGTCCCTCTTTATGTCCAAATACCTCCATTTTGTTTGCGCGTTTAGTTCAGTAATCCAAAGGCACAAACCGCGCTCCCAACATCCAGACCAAAAGTAAAAACAGTTCCATCAAAGTTCGTAGAAACATGTCAAACGATGTTTATAATCAAACCTTATGTCACGTTCTGACCTTAGTTCCTTTGTTATGTCTTTGTTTTAGTTTGGTCAGGGCGTGAGTTGGGGTGGGTAGTCTATGTTATTTTTTCTATGTTGTGGATTTGTGTTTGGCCTGGTATGGTTCTCAATCAGAGGCAGGTGTCGTTCGTTGTCTCTGATTGAGAATCATACTTAGGTAGCCTTTTCCCACCTGTGTTTTGTGGGTGATTATTTCCTGTTTAGTGTTTTTTCCATTCAACTTACGGGACTGTTAGTTTGTCATTTATTGTTTTGTTCAGTGTTCAGTTATTTTATACAAAATATGAACACTTACCACGCTGCGCTTTGGTCCTCACCTTCTTCCACCACAGACAATCGTTACACCTTAGGATCTTTTTATCATAAATATTCAATAATATTTCAACCGGACAATACCGTTTTCATTAGAATAGAAAGAGAACGAATCCCAATAAAGTTAATGAACACAATGACCAAGTTGGATGACAAAACAAAGGAACTCATTGAAGTCACTGATCAAATGAATGATGAGAGAACCCAGGTGAGGAATATGGACAAAATTGTCTCTAAGCAAGTGGAGGAAATCTCATCATTGAATCTCTCGCTCCGCACTCAAGACCTCTACCTGCAAACCATGACAGATAAGTATGAGGCCGAATGGAGCAAGTGTGACACTCATGTTTCTAAAATGTGTACTCTAAGCGCCCAAGTGGACTCTGCTATGCAGCAGAATACCACCCTTAGGTATCACCAAAATTAACTCCAGAACAGTCACGTCCTACAGAGTGAACACCCAACCAAGCAACCAAGCTTGCAACCGGGGCTGGGTACACAAAGGAGTGAAGACGACAGAAGGTTTCAGACTTTACCTCTCTCAGGTGTCCCACAGTCTTTTCCTTTTGGCCATTTGGCACAGAAAAATATGGTGCCTCCTCGCCACCAAAGCCAAAGCTTGGCTTCTCCTCTTTTCCTTTCGGCCCATACTTCCCCACAGGATGAAGCAAACCCTCTCCACGCCTTTACATAATCGTCAAGAACTTCCTCACCTTTGACCCTGTTCCAGGGAAGCCAAACGACACTGAGACGTACTTAGCAGACATAGAGGACACCTTGGATGGCTACCCAAACATTACGCGTACTGACAGGCTTCACCTGTTTAAGGGAACATCAAATAGACACTTGACAAGGTTCATCTGTCAACAACAGCTACACGTGCAAAACGACTACGCAAAACTTGTCACGTCTTTGAAAATAAAATGCAGTGAATCTTCGACTCGCAAACATGACAGATCGCTGGCTAACACTGTCAAACAAGCTCGGAATGAACAGCCACAAGCATACTATCATAAGCTTCGTTCAGCTTACTTTGGCCTACTCACTGAAACAGGAATGGAAGAGCTATTACCATTCAAACTGTCTCACCATGATCTGTTTCACCTGTCTTTGTGATTGTCTCCACCCCCTCCAGATGTCACCCATCTTCCCCATTATCCCCTGTCTATTTATACCTGTGTTCTCTGTTTGTCTGTTGCCAGCTCATTTTGTTTCTTCAAGCCTACCAGCGTTTTCCCTCTGTTCCTGTCTCTTGATTGTTCCTGTTTATCCCGGTTTTGACCTTTTCAGCCCGCCCTGACCATAAGCCTGCCTGCAGTCCTGTACCTTTGCCCCACTACTCTGGATTACCGACCTCTGCCTGACCTGACCCCTGCCTGCCTTGACCTGTCGTTTTCCTGCCCCTTTCGCTGTAATGAACATTGTTACTTCGACACAGTCTGCATTTGGGTCTTACCTGAAACATGATAGTACAAACTGGCCATGACTGACCCAGCAGACCCGGGACAGCTGTGCAACGCCATCTCCTCCCAAGGAGTTACCATCGGTAGGCACAAGGAATTGCTTTGTGGCCTTATGAAGGGGGTCCAATCGTTGGCTGAACGCCATGACCGGGAGTTGGACATTTTGCTGGAGCAATTCTGCGGGTTGTCTGGGAGGCAGCTTACCACGGTGGTAACCCCACAGCACCTCAGTAACTCAGCTGTGAGCAGCATTGTCTCATCGGTCACTCCACTTCTCGGGAGCCCCACTTACCTACCTCGGAACGCTTCAATGGAGAGCCGAGCACCCGTCGGGCATTTCTAGCTCAGTGTGCCCTCGTCTTTGAGCTTCAGCCCTCTTCCTTCCTCTCGGATCGCTCCAAGATAGCCTACCTCATCACGCTGATGTCCGGGAGGGCTCTCACCTGGGCTACTGCTGTATGGGAACAACAGCCGGCCATATGCGTTAGTCTGGAGGGGTTCTTGGGAGAGGTGAAGAAGGTTTTTATGCCCCGTTCTCTGGGAGTGAAGCTGCCCGGAAGCTAATCCAGCTTTGGCAGGATTCACACAGTGTGGCAGACTATGCAGTGGATTTCCGCACATTGGCAGCGGAGAGTGCTTGGAACCAGGAAGCGCTGTTTGATATGTTCCTGCACGGTGTCTCGGAGGAGGCCAAGGACGAGCTTGCTGCTCGGGAGTTACCTACAGATCTCGATTCCCCCATCATGTTGACCATCTGTATTGATGGGCAATTATGGGAACGACGGAGGGAGAGGAAATTTGATTTCGCCGCACATCCAGAGATTCCACTTTGTTTCCGAGTCATCCCGGAAGTCCCGACGGTCCCATTGCCGAGAGAACCAGAGGCTTCCCGACCTTCCCTGAGAGTCACAGAAGATGGCCGAGTCAGCGATTCCCGAGCCTGTGCAACTAGGCAGAGCTGGGCTGTCGCTACCGGAACGGCAATACAGGATCAACATGAACAGTTGTCTGTATTGCGGAACTCTTGATCATTTTGTGTCCTCTTGTCCTTTAAAAAGCCTAGGCTCACCAGTAGGAGCGATTACTTTGGTGGGCCATATGGAGAACCTTTCTGCTTCCCTTTCTTGCATCCCTTTTCATGCCATTTTGCTGTGGGGAAACCAGTCTAAGTCTCTCCAGGTCCTCATTGACTCTGGGGCCGATGAGAGCTTTTTGGACACTACCCTGGCTTCCGAGCTGAACATCCCCACTCAGCCCCGCTCCATTCCCATGGATGTTAGAGTGCTGGATGGGCGCGGGTCACACATAATACCACTACCATCAACCTACGGGTGTCAGGGAATCAAAACGAGACTATTCAACTTCTGCTCATCAAGTCTCCTCAGATTCCCGGGGTTTTGGGATTCTCCTGGCTCAGTGACACAATCTCCTCATCAACTGGTCTACGGGTGCCATCATGGGCTGGAGTCCATTCTGCCACGCCCATTGTCTGAAGTTAGTGCAACCTGCCCCGAGACGTCTTCCTGGCGGAGTACCAGGACCTCCGGGAGGTAAGTCACTGGTAAGCAAGGCCCGGGCAACTTCGCTTCCACCACAAAGACCCTATGACTGCGGGATTGACCTTCTCCCTAGCACCACACTGCCCCGGGGACGTCTGTATTCTGTGTTGGGACTGGAGACCAAGGCTATGGAGGCCTACATGGGGGACTTCCTAGCTGCAGGATTTATCCGTCCCTCTTCCTCTCCCGCTGGTGAAGGGTTCTTCTTCGTGTGGAAAAAGGACAAGACCCTGTGCATTGACTACCGGGGATTCAATGACATTAGTATTAATAACTGTTACCCACTACCACTCATTTCCTCTTCGAGCCGCTCCAGGGGGCCACTGTGTTTTCCAAGCTGGATCTATGGAACGCCTACCACCTGGTGCGGATACGAGAGGGGGACCAGTGGAAGTCCACCTTCAACAGGGCCGGCGGCCAATATGAGTATCTGGTCATGCCTTTTGGCCTCTCCATCACCACTGCTGTGTTCCAGGCTCTGGTAAATGATGGTCTCCGCGACATGAACACGCGACATGAACATGAACTCCCCCCAAGAACACGTGCTCCACGTCCAGAAGGTTCTTCAACGCCTTCTGGAGAATCAGCTGTTTGTGAAGGCGGAGAAGTGCAAGTTCCATCGCTCCACCATCCCCTTTCGGGGTTACATCCTCTCTGCTGGGAGTGTCCAAATGGATCCTAGGAAGGTGAGAGCAGTGGTGGATTGGCCTCAGCCTATGCCCAGGGTGCAGCTGCATCGTTTCCTGGGGTTTGCCAACATTTATTGCCGCTTTGTCCGGGGTTACAGCACCCTGGTTTCCTCCCTGTCTGCACTCACCTCTACTACGGTTTCGTTGACGTGGACCTCTGCCGCTGACTGGACGTTCCGGGACCTCAAACACCGATTCACGGTCACGATCTGCCCATCCGGGTGGAATCCCGCAAACTCTCCCCCCGGTTTATCGGCCCGTTTCCCATTTCCAAAATGATTAGCCCCTCTGATGTTCGTCTTCTGTTGCCCCGTACCCTTCGTATACATCCCATCTTTCATGTGCCCAGAGTTAAACAGAGTTAAACCCATGTCTCACATCTCCTGCCTGCTCTGACCCTGAGCCTGACTGCAGTCCTGTACTTTTGCCCCATTACTCTGGATTACCAACCTCTGCCTGACCTGAACCTGAGCCTGCCTGCCGTCCTGTACTTTTACCCCACTACTCTGGATTATCGACCCCTGCCTGCCTTGACCTGTCGTTTGCCTGCCCCTGTTGCTGCAATAAACATTGTTACTTTGACACAGTCTGCATTTGGGTCTTACCTGAAATGTGATACAAACAAATACTTCTGTTGAACATGTATCCCAACTTCATTAACTACTTGGGCCCTACAGTCCACGTTGGTTTGCCAATCTCAGAACTCAAGAGAGCTTACGAGCACAGCTTTTGTGGCATCAAAAGTGAGCCGGGCTAAGAGCCCTGACAACTTGGTTTTCAATATTGAATAGAAGCACTCAATCCAGTTAGCGGGTGCATCATCAGGGATAGGAGCAGTGAGAGAGGACGCACAACAACGGTATTGTCATGATCGTCATAATGAGTGGACCAAAGCGCAGCGTGATCTGGGTTCCACATTTTTTTATTACTAGGTGAAACTCAAAGCAAAACAAAAACAATAAATCTCAAAACGAAACTCGAAGCTAACAATAGTGCTAACGGGCAACTATACATAGACATTATCCCATCATCCACAGGTAGAAAAAATGCAACATGATCCCCAAATAGAGACAACGATTACCAGCTGCCTCTAATTGGGAATCATACACAAACACCAACATGGAAAAATAAACCTAGAACCCCACATAGAAATAATAAACTAGACTAAACACCCCTAGTCACTCCCTGACCTACTCTACCATAGAAAATACAGGCTTTCTATGATCAGGACGTGACAGGTATCTACCACTAAACCACAATACCAATAACCACCACGGTCAAAATAACTATAAAGAACGTTACCAGCGAAACGACTCCACTACAATCAACCTGATCGCTTCGTTCCTGCACCCAACCCACACAAAGGGTCAGGACACAAAGGTAACAAAGGGTTCAATGACAATCAAATCGTAGACCAATGCTCTCTAGAAGTTCTGCTAAGAGAAGTACAGAGGCGCCAAAAAATAACCAATTGTCATCACAAGTAACCGTGCCGTCTCCACTGATCACACTTTCTTCTCCTAACGCTAGCTGCAACACAGTCATCCACAAGGAATATGTGTCGACAAAACCCCTTGGGGAAAATACGTTTCAATACCTCTTGGAGCAGAATCTGACTCAAGCAGATATTACGATATCTTGCCACATACAATCAGCAAACCTGATAGACTATTCTTTTCATGACTTCGTGCCAGCAGTCTCTGTGAGTGAGCAACTTCCCTCCTCCTTGGAGTCATGTGATACTGTAGCTAAGAATAACTTATCTTGTCCTTCAGACACTTCTGCAAGCACCGCAACCGTCTCAGGAAACAAAGCATTAACATTCAGAGGGGGGCTGAAACTCCTTACAATGCAACTAACGGCGTCAGTCCCGCCATGGACCCGGTGACTCCAACTGGTGAAACACTGTGCGATATCGCCAAAAGATATCCTTGTCTCAGTTTGCAGGTACTGGAATGGTTGCCACATGCAGACACTCTGGTGAATGGCAGGCCAGGGCAGCCACAAATGTTTTGAAGCACAGACACGTTTGGTTGAAAGTTTACAGCCAATGGAGTGCTGCATCGCATGAGCTGGCCTCCACAATTACCCGACCTCAACCCAATTGAGATTGTTTAGTATGAGTTGGACCGCAGAGTGAAGGAAAAGTGGCCAACAAGTGCTCAGCATATGTGGGAACTCCTTCAAGACAGTTTGTAATTTTTTCCACCATAATGTTTCCCATGCCAATAAGGTCCTTAAATTGAATTGAATTGAATTGAGAGAGAGAGAGAGAGAGAGAGAGAGAGAGAGAGAGAGAGAGAGAGAGAGAGAGAGAGAGAGAGAGAGAGAGAGAGAGACAGGAACAGGAACAAGGGAGTGGAGAGACGTGAGGAGAAAAGGAGGAGTTGTTTGTGAGGTCTAGAGAGGAGGTGTGATCGCACCATCACACTGCTGATTACAACAGAAGGAGGCTCTGTGGATTTATATTACATCTAGCTGCTGCCTGGGAGCTCTGTGTGCCTGTTCCTCTGCAAGCCCTATTAACACACACATGCTCTCTCTCTCACACACACACACACACACACACCACACACGCACACGCACACACACACGTACACACACACATGCACGCACGCACACACATGCACACACACACACACAAACACATACACTGTTATCTCCTCCTTGTCTCACATTTTCCTTTTCTTCCTTATTTAAATGTTCAGCTCTCATACCTACTCTCATACCAACATACTGCATTATCTCCCTACTCTCATACCAACATACTGTCAATGGGTGGGTGTAGCTGGTGCATGGAAGTCAGGCGCAGGAGAGCAGAGACGAGTGGACTTTACTCAGGCAATTATTAAAACAGGAAACAACCGCGTCACAAAAAAACAAATGCCCAAAGAACAAGTGAGGCAGCACAAGGTATACACAACCAAGTACAAAGTATCGGCTGCCACAAAGCATGGGTACATAACAAAACCCGGCGTACACCAGCCGGAAGCGTACCAACCTGACAATAAACAATTTCACACACAGACATGGGGGGATCAGAGGGTTATATACACAACAAGTAATGAGGGAATGTAAACCAGGTGCGTGGGAAAACAAGACATAACAAATGGAAAATTATAGGTGGATTGGCGATGGCTAGAAGACCGGTGACGTCGACCGCTGAACGCCGCCCGAACAAGGAGAAGAACCGACTTCGGCAGAAGTTGTGACAGTACCCCCCCCCCCCCCCCCCCAAATTATCCTGCCACAAAGCATTGACGCGCGGCTCCAGCAGCGAGCCGACACCGGCATCGGAGACGACCCTTAGGGCGAGGTGCAGGGTGATCCGGACGGAGACGGTGGAACTCCTGCAGCATTGAAGGGTCCAACACATTCTCCACCGGAACCCAGTATCTCTCCTCCGGACCGTATCCCTCCCACTCCACGAGGCACTGAAGGCCCCTCGCCCGACACCTCGAATCCAGTATGGAGCGAACGGAATATGCCCGGGCCCCCTCAATGACCAGAGGGGGCAGAGGAACTTCAGACTCCTAGAGCGGGCCAGCCACCACCGGCTGTGTCACCGGAGGAGCGACACATGGAACGAGGGGTTAATACGGTAATCGGGGGGAAGCTGTAACCTGTAACTAACCTCGTTCAGTCTCCTCAGGACTTTCAATGGCCCCACAAACCGCGGCCCCAGCTTCCGGCAGGGCAGGCGGAGGGGGAGGTTTCGGGTCGAGAGCCAGACCCGGTCCACCGGTGCGAACATTGGGGCCTCACTGCGGTGACAGACTGCCCTGGCTTTCTGGCGCAGCACGGCCCGATGAAGGTGAACATGAGCGGCGTCCCATGTCGCCTCTGCGCGCCTGAACCAGACGTCCACTGCAGGAGCCTCGATCTGACTCTGATGCCAAGGCGCCAGAACCGGCTGGTACCCCAGTACGCACTGGAATGGGGAGAGATTAGTGGAGGAGTGGCAGAGCGAGTTCTGGGCCATCTCTGCCCAGGGCTCTAACTCCGCCCACTTCCCCGGCCGGTCCTGGCAATAAGACCTCAGAAACCTACCCACATCCTGGTTCACTCTCTCCACCTGCCCGTTACTCTCAGGGTGAAAACCAGAGGTAAGGCTGATCGAGACCCCCAGACATTTCATGAAAGCCCTCCAGACCCTCGAAGTGAACTGGGGACCCCGATTAGACACTGTATCCTCAGGCACCCCGTAGTGCCGGAAGAAATGCATAAACAAGGCCTCCGCAGTCTGTAGGGCTGTAGAGAGACCGGGCAGATGGAGGAGACGCCAGGACTTAGAAAAATGGTCCACAACAACCAGGATTGTGGTGTTGCCCAGTGAGGGAGGAAGATCGGTAAGGAAATCCACCGACAGGTGCGACCAAGGACGTTGTGGAGCCTGCCTCTGGGCAGGTGACCAGGAGCCTTTAACTGGGTGCACACCGAGCAGGAGGAAACATAAACCCTCACGTCCTTAGCCAAAGTGGGCCACCACTACTTCCCACTCAGACAGCGCACCTTTCGACCGATGCCTGGATGACCAGAGGAGGGTGACGTGTGGGCCCAATATATCAGCCGGTCACGGACAGCAGACAGAACGTACAGATGCCCAGCGGGACACTGGAGGGGAGTGGGCTCTGCACGTAGCGCCTGCTCAATGTCCGTGTCCAGGTCCCACACTACCTGCGCCACCAGGCACGAGGCCGAGGAGTATGGGGTTGGGATCCATGGGCCACTCCTCTGTGTCATACAGCCAGGACAGTGCGTCTGCCTTCACGTTCTGGGAACCTGGTCTGTAAGAAAGGGTGAAAACAAAATGGGTGAAAAACATGGCCCCACTTGCCTGGTGAGGGTTCAGTCTCCTCGCTGCCCGGATGTTCTCCTGATTGCGGTGGTCAGTCCAGATGAGAAAAGGGTGTTTAGCCCCCTCAAGCCAATGTCTTCACGCCTTCAAAGGTAGTACTGAGGTAGTACTGAACGCCATCTTCCACTCATCTCCCTCCCGGATACGCACCAGGTGTGTGGGAAAACAAGACAAAACAAATGGAAAGTGAAAGGTGGCTCGGCGATGGTTTGAAGACCGGTGGCGTCGACCGCCGGATGCCACCCGAACTAGGAGAGGAACCGACTTCGGCGGAAGTTGTGACACATACTGTATTTGTCACACCCTGATCTGGTTCACCTGTCCTTGTGATTGTTTCCACCCCTTCCAGGTGTCGCTTATTATCCCCAGTGAATATATCCCTGTATTTCCTGTCTCTCTGTGCCAGTTTGTCTTGTTTGCCAAGTCAACCTGCGTTTTTCCTTGCTCCTATTTTTCCAAGTCTGTTTGTTTCTAGTCCTCCTTGTTTCAACCCTTGCCTGTCCTGACTCCGATCACGCCTGCCTGACCACTCTGCCTGTTCTGGCTACAAGCCTGCCTATCCCGGCTACAAGCCTGCCTATCCCCTTGTACTGTTTTGGACTCGGATCTGGTTTCCGACCCCTGCCTGGTCTGACCTCGAGATCTGGTTTATGAACTCTCGCCTGTCCCCGACCTGCCTTTGCCTGCTCCCTTTTTTATGATAAATATCGGAGCTCTACCATCTGCCTTCTGTGTCTGCATTTGGGTCTTGCCTTGACAGACCCAGCAGACTTGGACCAGCTCCATCATGTTGTCTCCCTGCAGGGTGCCACCATTGGGAGGCATGAGGAGCTACTTCGTGACCTTTTGGAAGGGCTTCGTTCCAGGACGGAATGCCACGACCAAGGGTTCAAGGCGATAATAGAGCAAATCAGTGAATCAGCTCATAGGCAGCACGCCACATCTGAGACCTCCCAACCACCCAGTAACCTCCCTACTCGTGGTGGATTGGTTCAACCTACCCCAGCTCCCCGAGAGCCCCACTTACCTCCTCCGGAATGTTATGCAGGCGATTCTGGTACCTGCCGGGCATTCCTTTCCCAATGCTCTCTTATCTTCGAACTCCAGCCCTCTTCATTCCCATCGGACCGATCAAAGATAGCGTATTTAATCACAGTAATAATAATAATAATAATAATAATAATAATGTCTGGACGGATGCTCTCCTGGGCAACAGCTGTGTGGGAGCAGCAAACCACTGTGTGCCAGAGCTTGGAGGAATTCATGGCAGAAGTGAGGAAGGTTTTTGATTCTACAGTGCCCGGGAGGGAGGCAGCTCGAAAACTACTGCAGGTACATCAGAACTTCCGTATTGTGGCAGACTACGCAGTAGATCTTCGCACATTGGCGCCGAGAGTTCCTGGAATCCAGAGGCTCTGTTCGACACCTTCCTCCATGGACTGTTGGAGGGGATAAAGGACGAACTCGCAGCTTGGGAAATACCACTGTACCTCGATTCCCTTATCGCCCTTTCAATTAGGATTGATGGCCGTCTACGAGAACGCCGGTGTGAGAGGAGGTCGGGCCTCGGGAACACTCGTTCATCTGATGATGGCAATGGTCCTAAGGAATCCGGAAATCCCTGAAGTGTGTATTTCCGAGAAGAGCTGAAAACACTCGAGGTTCCCTGAGAATCATCAATGACGGGTGAGTTGGATACTCCTGAGCTTATGCAACTGGGAAGAGCTAGGTTATCGGTTGGGGAATGCTCACGTAGGCTGAGTTCAAACTGTTGTCTGTACTGTGGAGGGGCAGGACATTATATAGCTACCTGACCGGGTAGGAAACCCTTGTCTCTAGTGGGTACAAGTACTCTGGTGAGCCAGACTGGGAGTTCCCTAATTCCCATCACCCGCACTCCTTTTTTTGTGCTTTTGCTGTGGGGAGACCAATCTAAGTCTCTCCGAGTGCTTATTGACTCTAGGGCTGATGAAAGTTTTATGGATGCTACTGTTGTTTCTGAACTTGGTATTCCCACTCAACCACTCTTTGTCCCCATGGATGCAAGGGCACTGGACGGCCTCTTAATTGGAAGAGTCACCCATAGTACAGTGCCCGTTCATATATGGGTTTCAGGAAACCAAAGTGAGACCATACAGTTCCTTCTTATTGCATCTCCCTAGGGTAGCTGTTGTTTTGGTATTGTCCTGGCTCCAAAAACACAACCCTGTTATTGACTGGACCACAAGCTCCATCCTGGGTTGGAGCCCATTTTGCCATTCCCACTGTCTTAAAGCAGACGTCCCCAAGACGTCCTCCTCAGGGCATTAGCAAGGCTTTGGATGTCTCTGCCATTCCCACTGAATACCATGACCTCCTGGAAGTTTTCAGTAAAGCACGTGCTACTTCTCTTCCCCCGCAACGTCCTTATGATTATGCCATTGATCTCCTCCCTGGCACTACACCACCTCGTGGTCGGCTATATTCTCTATCCGGCCTGGAGACCAAGGCCATGGAGGAATACATAGAGGAGTCTCTGGCTACTGGAGACGTCCATCCATCTGCATCTCCTGCCGGTGCAGGGTTTTCTTTTTGGAGAAGAAGGACAAGACCCTGCGTCCGTGCATTGACTACCGGGGTCTGAATGACATTATGATTAAGAATCGTTACCCCCTACCACTCCTCTCCTCGGCTTTAGAACCTCTCCAGGGGGGACACCATTTTTCCCCATCTGGACCTTCGGAATGCCTACCACCTGGTTCGGATACGCAAAGGAGATGAGTGGAAGACATCATTCAACACAGTACCCTGGCGGCCCCCTCTCTGCACTCACCTCTCCCAAAGTACCGCTCACATGGTCTCCAGCTGTCGACAGAGCCTTTGTGGACCTGACGCATCGGTTCACCACAGCCCCCATCCTCATCCATCTGGACCCGTCCCGTCAATTTGTGGTATAGGTTGATGCTTCTGATGTTGGAGTGGAGGCCATCCTGTCCCAGCGATCTGCCCAGGACCAAAAGCTTCATCCCTGTGCCTTCCTGTCCCATCGTCTCAATCCTGCAGAGAGGAACTACGACGTAGGCAACCGAGAACTCCTGGTGGTCAAGATGGCGTTGAAAGAGTGGAGGCACTGGCTGGAAGGAGCAGAACAGTCATTCTTGGTCTGGACCGACCATAAAAATGTGGAATATCTCCAGTCAGGCCCGGTGGGCTCTCTTGTTTACAAGATCTAACTTCACCATTTCCTCCTGCCAGGGTCCAAAAATGTGAAGCCTGATGCCCACCTCTACAATTCCTCTGCCACACCCTTGGTCTCCGAAACCATTCTCCCTACCTCATGCCTTGCAGCTTCAGTGGGTTGGGGGAATGAGACCCTGGTTCGCAAGGCCCAACGTTCCCAGCCTGGACCTGAAGAGGGCCCAGCTAACAGGCTGTCCTTAACCCAGTCCGGTCCAGGGTCTTGGAATGGGCTCATTCCTCCAGACTGACCTGTCATCCAGGTTCCCGCCATACCCTAACATTCCTCCGACAACGTTTCTCGTTGCTCACAATGGTTTCTGATGTCACCGTGTGCACGGTGTGTGCTCGGAACGAGACTCCATGGTAAGCTCCTTCTGGCCTTCTTCAGCCACTACCAGTCCCTCATTGTCCAAGGTCCCATATCTCTCTGGACTTTGTCACTGGGTTTCCCCCGTCTGATGGCAACACTGTCATTCTGACGTTGGTGGATCGGTTCTCAAAGGCCGCTCATTTCATCCCTCTCCCCAAACTTCCCTCTGCCAAGGACACGGCCCAGCTCATGGTGCAGCACGTCTTCCGGATCCATGGACTCCCGGTGGATATGGTTTCCGACCGGGGTCTTCAGTTCTCGTCTCAGTTCTGGAAGGCGTTCTGCACCATTACTGGGGCGTCGGCCAGCCTATCCTCCGGATTCCATTCCCAATCTAACGGCCAGTCGGAGCGAGCTATCCAGGACCTGGAGACCACGCTAAGATGCCTGATCTCAACCAACCCCACTACCTGGAGCCGACAACTGGTCTGGGTGGAGTATGCCCGGAACACTCTTCCCTGTTCAGCCATGGGATTCTCCCCTTTTGAGTGCTCCAAGGGGTACCAGCCTCCACACTTCCCAGAACAACAACCAGAAGTCAACGTACCGTCTGCCCAGATGTTCATCTGCCGCTGTCAACGTACCTGGAGAAGAGCTCGGGTAGCACTTCTCAAGACCAACTCCAGGTATCGTCAACAAGGGGACCGCTGTTGGACTTCAGCTCCCCGCTACTGCATTGGGCAGAGGGTATGGATGTCCACACTGGACCTGCCCCTTCAGGTAGAGTCCATGCAAACTGTCCATCCATTACATTGGTCCTTTTCCCATCTCTAGAGTCCTTAGTTCCACTGCTGTCCGTCTCTTGTTACCCAGTACCCTACCTATTCACACTACTTTCCATGTGTCTGGGATTAAGCCCGCATCTCACGGTCCTTTGTCTTCTTCTGCCGCTGTGTCATTGATGGCCATCCAGCATACACAGGGAGGGGGAGTGGGCCTGGGTGTTCGACCACAGGGCAGGGGTTTCCAGTACCTGGTTGACTGGAAGGGTTACGGCCTGGAGGAGAGGTGCTGGGTTTGTCTTGTTTGCGAAGTCAACCAGCGATTTTCCTTGCTCCTATTTTTCCCAGCCTCCTTGTTTCGACCCGTGCCTGTCCTGACTCCGAACCCGCCTGCCGGACCACTCTGCCTGTTCTGACTACAAGCCTGCCTATCAATTTGTACTGTTTTGGACTCGGATCTGGCTTCTAACCCCTGCCTGGCTTGACCTTGAGACTGCCTGGTAGGCCGTCTGGTACTGTTTGGATTCTGACCTGATTTATGAACTCTCATCTGTCCCCGACCTGCCTTTGCCTACTCCTTTTGTTATAATAAATATCGGAGCTCTACCATTTGCCTCCTGTGTCTGCATTTGGGTCTCGCCTTGTGCCCTTATAGTATTATCTACCTACTCTCATAAAAACATAATATATTATCTCCCCAATCTCATACCAACATACTGTATTTTCTCCCTGCTCTCATACCAACATACTGTATTTTCTCCCTACTCTCATACCAACATACTGTATTATCTCCCTACTCTTATACCAACATACTGTATTATCTCCCTACTCTCCTCATTTTCTCTTTTCCTCCTTCTCTCTCACCATCTCCCTATGACAAATCCCCCCCCCCCCCCCCCCCACTCTGTCAGGTAAATAGGGAAGGAAGGTGGTGGAAGCGGTGTCAGTTCCTGCCGTCAGGAAACCCATATAATTAAAGTTGCTTGGGAAGTTACCCAAGATGCACTGTGATTTCGATGCTAAATCTCATAACTTCGGTTAAAGATTTTTTAAATCATGTGCCGCTTTTACAAGTTTTGAATCACACATAAACCCAGTACTTTCTGAACTATAAACCCAGTACTACCAGCACTGTAATAGATTGTGTCCAGAACATATGTAGCTACAGCATCATCAATACTACAGACAAGCCTTCATCACAAAGAAGGGTCAGGACCCAAAATACTCTCCACAGATCTTATAAGAAGTCCATGCGTTACATCCGAGGCGGAACAACACTTTGGGGGAAAATGTACAACACCCATCTAGGACTTCAGACCCCCTCAGATAGAGATCAGTGCTGGCCACATCTGGCCTTGTCTCTCAGAGAGCTCTCAGCTGTGTGGGAGTGAGGGGAAGTGAGAACAAACCTGCCTACTTGTGTTTGATCAAGGCTGACTGGAGTGTCTCCTGCACCCAGCTCCCTGCAGAGACTAACCACCCCACAGCAGTAGAGAGAGAGAGAGCAGATTGAATCCAAGTAGATTAGGCCCAGGATACTGTGGATATCAGTCACATGTTGATGTGTCGATCACTCACACTTATATGCAGATTGTAGCTTAATTTTTTCACTTTTTTTGTTTACAATACATCTTATTCTCATTTTAGCACAGTTTGTTACTAGATTTGATTTATGATACTCATATCTTGTGGTCCTTTCCCCCGTATTCGGAGTGTGTGTTCAGATTGTGTATTTAGGGCGTGTATTTGGAGTGTGTGTTGGTTCCAGTGCTGTGCCTGGTTGATGATGGTGAGTCACGCTGACTGTCAGTTTGTCAGCTTCTCAGCTTCATCACTCTGTGGCCAGGCAGAAGGCATCTTGTTAGCAGCAGACCTGTCTGTGACAGGGACATCTGACAGGGATCTGACAGGGAACAAGGGACACCAAAGCAGCAGAGAGTAGAGTGCCTTCCGTCCCTGGTCACGCATGAGGGAAACCAGAAAGAAAATCATTCATATCGGTCACTTCCAGTAGAGCACCAAAGCAGGGAGTGGGAGGATGGGGGAGCTCCCTCTGTCGTCAGACTCCTTTGATGTGCCACTGAAGTGAATTTTGCTAAATTATTTTGAAAATAATCTTACTAGAAACATTCTAAGTTTACCAGTAAACTACCAGAATGTTGGTATCTTTCAAGGATTTTATGTAATCTATCACAGGACATCTAGTGGCCCTTTTGGGTACTTTAGATGATCACAGATGTCTGTAATTATCTATGGTCCTCTGTGTGACCTTATCACATGTAAAAATATATGGAATAATTACATAAGACAAATGCAATCAAAAATATATACAGTACCAGTCAAAAGTTTGGACACAATATGTTTATTTTATTTTAGATTCTTCAGAGTAACCAACTATTGCCTTGATGACAGCTTTGCACACTTGGCATTCTCTCAATCAGTCTTCATGATGTAGTCACCTGGAATGCATTTCATGCAGGTGTGCCTTATTAAAAGTTAATTTGTGGAATTTCTTTCCATCTTAATGAGTTTGAGCCAATCAGTTGTGTTGTGACAAGGTAGAGGTGGTATACAGAAGACAGCCCTATTTGGTAAAATATCAAGTCCATATTATGGCAAGAACAGCTCAAATAAGCAAAGAAAAACGACAGTCCATCATTACTTTAAAACATGAAGGTCCGTCAACACGTAACATTTCAAGAACTTTGAAAGTTTCTTGAAGTGCAGTCACAAAAACCATCAAGCGCAAGAAAGGAAGACCCAGAGTTACCTGTGCTGCAGAGGATAAGTTCATTAGAGTTACCAGCCTCACAAATTGCAGCCCAAATAAATGCTTCACAGAGTTCAAGTAACAGGACATCTCAACATCAACTGTTCAGAGGCGACTGTGTGAATCAGGCCATCATGGTTTTATTGCTGCAAAGAAACCACTACTAAAGGACACCAATAAGAAGAAGAGACTTGCTTGGCCCAAGAAACACGAGCAATTGACATTAGACTGGTGGAAATCTGTCCTTTGGTCTAATGCGTCCACAGAGTGAAGGAAAAGCAGCCAACAAGTGCTCAGCATATGTGGGAACTCATTCAAGACTGTTGGAAAAGCATTCCAGGTGAAGCTGGTTGAGAGAATCCCAAGAGTGTGCAAAGCTGCCATATCAAGGCAAAGGTTGGCTACTTTGAAGAATCTCAAATATAAAATATATTTGTATTTGTTTAACACTTTTTGGAATACTACATGATTCCATATGTGTTATTTCATAGTTTTGATGTTTAATTGTTTGATTATGTTATAATACTGTTTATGCATCAAATAGCTTTGATGAGTATGAGTCTGTGGGACTGAGTTGGGCCTCTGAGGCTTGAGTTGACTGTTGACTTGGAGATAAAACCTAAAGACTGCATTCCCCAAGATGTGGTAGGTGTAACCGAGGTAGAGATAGCCTGGAGGAGTAGAACAAAACCCTCATTGTTCCAAATCATCCTGCCATCTGGGAAACTAAGCCAGGTTGGGGGTTAAAGCAACACCAGCTGCAGATAACCACAAGATGAACCCAAGGTGGCTCATGATGCCTCCCAATCTGCATGGGAGGGGTGGAACCAGCCATGACTAATCAGTTTTAGTGTCAGCTGTATAAGAACCAGGATTCCTCTGTAAGGTTCAGCTCTCAGCAACACACTTTAGTGTGTGCAGTCGACCAGCTTCATTATTGCAATAATGAATCAATGTTAAATAAAGATTGATTGTTTAAATAATTGTCCAAGTCTCTCTCAGTATAGATGAATTTCCACGGCACTTGCTCCATCAGATCCATATGTATCCCTTTGTCACCTGAACATTGGTAATCATTCCCTAATCAGTCTATTCTGAATGTCATGAAGGTAGAGATGGCCAACGTACCCAAGGACCTCAATCAAGAGAGCACATCTCTTATATGACATTTGAACTTTCTGCATAAGGGAATAACTGTATGATGCCAAGACAGGAAGAATATGTCATTGACAGGTAAATAAGACTTCAGAGACAGTTACCTTTTAGTAACTATGACTCAGAAAGAAGACTTCTCTATTTAAATCACAAAACACATTAACTAGAGAAATAGAGAGAGAAACAGAAAAACAGAGAGAAAGGAACAGAAACACAGAGAGAAACAGAGAGAAATATGGAGAGGGAGAATCAGAAATGGAGAGAGGGAAATGGAGAGAGAGAGAAATAGAGACCGAGAGAAACAGAGAGAAACAGAGAGAGAGAAACAGAGAGAGAGAAAGAGAGAGAGAGAAACAGAGAGGCTGTCTTGCTGGTGTCCGTTTCTCTGTTTCTCCTGTGTGAGATGCTGGGGCTACGGTTGACCGTGATGTCCTTCAGGGTAATGGCAAAAGTTGTAGAGGTGGACCTGGTCGTAAAAGGCTTTTCAAGTCCAGGGTGGAGTGGTGGGCCAGGTATATATTAGGTTTTGGGACAGACTGGAGAAATGCTTGCATTCCCCAGCTGTATGGTGGCAGGGTGAAAGTATTTTCATGATAGCAGGGTGGAGACAACCGGAAGAAGTTTTTTCAATCACTCCCTTGAGTGTTGCCACCCTTTCCTGCTCGGCCCACAAGTCATTTGTGCCCGTGTGAATTATGATGTGGCTGGGGGACTGTCACACCCTGGTCGAAGTATTTTGTGTTTATCTTCATGTATTGGGTCAGGCCAGGGTGTGGCATGGGGTTTTTGTATTGTGGTGTGTTTTGTCTTGGGGTTTTGGTGTGTATGTATTGGGATTGTAGCTAGTGGGGTGATCTAGAAAGTCTATGGCTGTCTGGAGTGGTTCTCAATCAGAGGCAGGTGTTTATCGTTGTCTCTGATTGGGAACCATATTTAGGCAGCCATATTCTTTGAGTTTGTCGTGGGTGATTGTCCTTAGTGTCAGTTTGCACCAGTTTAGGCTGTTTCGGTTTTCACATTACGTTTATTGGTTTTTGTAAAGTTCGTGTTTCTTTATTATTAAATAAATATGGATTGCAATAGCCACGCTGCATTTTGGTCTGACTCTCCTTCTACCGAAGAAAGCTGTTACAGAATCACCCACCACAAAAGGACCAAGCAGCGTGTCAACAGGCAGGAGCAGCCCAAAGAGGAGTACAGTATGGACTATACTTCTTGGGAGGAGATAGACAGGTGGGCGGTCGACCCAGGGAGAGTGCCGGAGCCCGCCTGGGATTCGATGGAGCAGTGCGCGGAAGGATATAGGAGAATGGAGTTTGCGAAGCAAGCAAGGCGGCGCGGACGGAGGCCCAAGAGTCAGCCCCAAAAATGTATTGGGGGGGGGGGGGGGGGGGCTCAGGGAGAGTGTGGCAGAGTCAGGGTTCAGACCTGAGCCAACTCCCCCTGTTTATCGTGAGGAGCCAAGGAGGAGACCAGAGCCGGTGTTGGAGGTGAGCGAAGCAGAGACTGTGAAGGAGTTAATGGGGAAATTGGAGGAGAGAGAAATGAGGGAGTTGCTGTGTTGGTGCTTTTTGCATGGAATTCGCCCGACGGAACGTGTCGGGGATTTGATGGCACCTGGGTTAGCGCTCCATACTCGTCCTGAGGTGCGTGTTAGTCGGCTGGTGAAGTTGGTGCCATCCTCACGCACTAGGCCTCCTGTGCACCTCCCTAGCCTTACACGTCCTGTGCCAGCACTGCTCTCAAGATCTCCAGTACGCCTTCACGGTCTAGCCCATCCTGTGCCACCTCCACACCCCAGCCCTCCGCTACCGCACCAGGCTTCCTGTGCGTGTTCTCGGTTCAGTACCACCAGTACCAGCACCACGCATCAGGCCTACAGTGCGCCTCGTCTCTCCAGCGCTGTCGGAGCCTTTCTCCTCTCCTGCGCTGCTGGAGTCTCCTGCCTGTTCAGCGCAGCCAGAGCTGTCAGTCTGCATGGAGCAGCCAGAGCTGTCAGTCTGCATGAAGCAGCCAGAGCTGCCAGTCTGCAAGGAGCTGCCAGTCTGCACGGAGCCGCCAGAGCTGCCAGTCTGTAAGAAGCCGCCAGAGCCGCCAGCCTACATGGAGCAGCCAGAGCCGCCAGTCAGCGTGGAGCAGCCAGAGCCGCCAGTCAGCGTGGAGCAGCCAGAGCCGCCAGTCAGCATGGGGCAGCCAGATCTTTCAGTCTGCCAGGATCCGCCAGTCAGCCAGACTCTTCCGGATCTGCCAGTCAGCCAGACTCTTCCGGATCTGCCAGTCAGCCAGACTCTTCCGGATCTGCCAGTCAGCCAGACTCTTCCGGATCTGCCAGTCAGCCAGACTCTTCCGGATCTGCCAGTCAGCCAGACTCTTCCGGATCTGCCAGTCAGCCAGACTCTTCCGGATCTGCCAGTCAGCCAGACTCTTCCGGATCTGCCAGTCAGCCAGACTCTTCCGGATCTGCCAGTCAGCCAGACTCTTCCGGATCTGCCAGTCAGCCAGACTCTTCCAGTCAGCCAGACTCTTCCAGTCAGCCAGACTCTTCCAGATCCGCCAGACTCTTCCAGATCCGCCAGTCAGCCGGGATCTGCCAGATCTGCCAGTCGGCCAGGATCTGCCAGTCGGCCAGGATCTGCCTGAGCTTCCTGCCTGAGCTTCCTCTCACTCCCGAGCTTCCTCTCAATCCCGAGCTTCCTCTCACTCCCGAGCTTCCCCTCAGTCCCGATCTGTCCTTCAGTCCCGATCTGCTCCTCAGTCCAGTGGGGTTCTGGGTGAGGACTATTAGGCCATGGTCGGCGGCGAGGGTGGACTATCCAGGGACGCGAGGAGAGGGGACTAAGACATTGACTGAGTGGGGTCCACGTCCCGCACCGGAGCCGCCACCATGGACAGACGCCCACCCGGACCCTCCCTATTGTTTTGAGGTGCGTTCGGGAGTCCGCACCTTTGGGGGGGGGGGGGGGGGTTCTGTCACACCCTGGTCGAAGTATTTTGTGTTTATCTTCATGTATTGGGTCAGGCCAGGGTGTGGCATGGGGTTTTTGTATTGTGGTGTGTTTTGTCTTGGGGTTTTGATGTGTATGTATTGGGATTGTAGCTAGTGGGGTGATCTAGCAAAGTCTATGGCTGTCTGGAGTGGTTCTCAATCAGAGGCAGGTGTTTATCGTTGTCTCTGATTGGGAACCATATTTAGGCAGCCATATTCTTTGAGTTTGTCGTGGGTGATTGTCCTTAGTGTCAGTTTGCACCAGTTTAGGCTGTTTCTGTTTTCACATTACGTTTATTGTTTTTTTTTGTAAAGTTCGTGTTTCTTTATTATTAAATAAACATGGATTGCAATAGCCACGCTGCATTTTTGTCCGACTCTCCTTCTACCGAAGAAAGCCGTTACAGGGACCCTAGTCTGTCCTGACAAAAGCTCCAGGGCATGCCTAATGTTTGGGCACCAGAGTTTAGCCACTTTGTGTTTGGGAAAAAGTTTATCCTCTTTAATGTGTTTACCATTTGAGGGCCCTTAGGAGGGTGTGGGTCTGTTGAGTTGGTGGGTCCTGTGTTGTCTGTCCCATTGTGGTGTTGAGGTTGTGGTCCGAGTCTGAGGTGGGCTGATATGCTGGCTTGTCTGGGGGAGTGTCCTGCTCTCTGTCACACCTCAGCTTTCTGACCTCGTCCTTCAGTGCCCTCAGAGTTACAGTCCAAGATGGCGTAGCAGTCGGTCGTGTGTAGTGTTTGTCTTTGTCTTATCCCGTGTAAATAGCAATTTAAAAAAATATTTTCTCATATACATTTTAACCTGTTGCGACGAGCAATCCCGTATCCGGGAGCGTAATTATAGCCTCAAGCTCATTACCATAACGCAACGTTAACTATTCATGAAAATCGCAAATGAAATAAATATATTGGCTCACAAGCTTAGCCTTTTGTTAACAACACTGTCATCTCAGATTTTCAAAAAATGCTTTTCAACCATAGCTACACAAGCATTTGTGTAAGAGTATTGATAGCTAGCATAGCATTAAGCCTAGCATTCAGCAGGCAACATTTTCACAAAAACAAGAAAAGCATTCAAATAAAATCATTTACCTTTGAAGAACTTCGGATGTTTTCAATGAGGAGACTCTGTTAGATAGCAAATGTTCAGTTTTTCCAAAAATATTATTTGTGTAGGAGAAATCGCTCCGTTTTGTTCATCACGTTTGGCTAAGAAAAAACCCCGAAAATTCTGTCATTACAACGGCGAACATTTTTCCAAATTAACTCCATAATATCGACAAACATGGCAAACGTTGTTTAGAATCAATCCTCAAGGTGTTTTTCACATATCTATTCGATGATAAATCACTCGTGGCAGTTTGGTTTCTCCTCTGAACAAAATGGAAAAATGCACGCACCTGGAGATTACGCAATAGTTTCGACGGAGGACACCGAGCGGACACCTGGTAAATCTAGTCTCTTATGGTCAATTTTCCAATGATATGCCTACAAATACGTCACAATGCTGTAGACACCTTGGGGAAACGACAAAGTGTAGGCTCATTCCTTGCGCATTCACAGCCATATAAGGAGACATTGGAACACAGCGCATTCAAAATCTGGCTCCCTTCCTGTATGAAATTTCATCTTGGTTTCGCCTGTAGCATTAGTTCTGTGGCACTCACAGACAATATCTTTGCAGTTTTGGAAGTGTCAGTGTTTTCTTTCCAAAGCTGTCAATTATATGCAGAGTCGAGCATCTTTCCGTGACAAAATATCTTGTTTAAAACGGGAATGTTTTTCATCCAAAAATGAAATACTGCCCCCAGAGGTTCAAGAGGTTAATCTCACTTTCTATCTACAAACTAAATATACTTTCCTGTAACCCGGCCTCACCCAATGTGGTATGGATCTGCTATTTTTATTCCTTATAACTGGAACCTCTGTCAGGAGCTATCCAGCTAACTAACATGCCTTGTCTACAGCAGTCTCGGCTAGTCCTTGTTTTATTTTTCTGTAGAGCCTTCAGTCCCGCTCACCTTGCCTAAAAGAGCTCTTTTGTCCCACCCCCCACAGATGTGGAGACCTTACCTGGCTTAACTGGTCCCACCAGAGACGAAACCTCTCATCACTCAAGGTTTACCTACACTGTAAACACATCCTACCATACCCTTGTCTGTACATTATGCCCTGAATCTATCCTACCACACCCAAAAATCTGCTCCTTATATTCTCTGTTCATAACGCACTAGACGACCAGTTCTAATAGCTTTTAGCCATACCTTTATCCTACTCCTCCTCTGTTCCTCTGGTGATGTAGAGGTTAATCCAGGCCCTGTAGACCCCAGTACCACACCTATTCCCCAGGCACTATCATTTGTTGACTTCTGTAACTAAAAGCCTTGGTTTCATGCATGTTAATATCAGAAGCCTCCTCCCTAAGTTTGTTTTATTCACTGATTTAGAACACTCCACCAACCCTGATGTCCTAGCCGTGTCTGAATCCTGGCTTCAGAAGGCCACCAAAAATTCAGAAATGTCCATCCCCAACTACAACATTTTCCGCCAAGATAGAACTGCCAAAGGGGGTCGGGTTGCAATCTACTGTAGAGACAGTCTGCAGTGTTCTGTCATGCTATCCAGGTCTGTGCCCAAACAGTTCGAGCTTCTACTTCTAAAAATCCACTTTTCCAGAAATAAGTCTCTCCCTGTTACGCTTGCAATAGACCTCCCTCAGCCCCTAGTTGTGCCCTGGAATCCATATGAAAATTGATTGCCCCTCATTTATCTCCAGAGTTCGTACTGTTAGGTGACCTAAACTGGGATATGCTTAACACTGCGCCCATCCTACAATCTAAGCTAGATGCCCTCAATCTCACACAAATTATCAAGGAACCTACCAGGTACAATCACTGCCTCATTGCCTGCGTACATAATGGGTCCGTGGTCACTGTCAAACGCTCCCTAAAACACTTCAGCGAGCAGGCCTTTCTAATCGACCTGGCCCGGGTATCCTGGAAGGATATTGACCTCATCCCGTCAGTAGAGGACGTTTGGTTATTCTTTAAAAGTACTTTCCTCGCCATCTTAAATAAGCATACCCCATTCAAAAAATTTAGAATTAATAACAGATATAGCCCTTGGTTCACTACAGACTTGACTGCCCTTGTCCAGCACAAAAACATCCTGTGGCGTATTGCATTAGCATCGAACAGCCCCCGTGATATGCAATTTTTCAGGGAAATTAGGAACCAATATACACAGTCAGTTAGGAAAGCAAAGACTATCTTATTCAAACAGAAATTTGCATCCTGTAGCACAAACTCCAAAAAGTTCTGGGACACTGTAAAGTCCATGGAGAATAAAAGCACCTCCTCCCAGCTGCCCACTGCTGCACTGAGGCTAGGAAACACTGTCACCACCGATAAATCCACAATAATCGAGAATGTCAATAAGCATTTTTCTACGGCTGGCCTTGCTTTCCATCTAGCTACCCCTACCCCGGCCAACAGCTATGCACCCCCCGCAGCAACTTGTCCAAGCCTCCCCCCGCTTCTCCTTCACCCAAATCCAGATAGCTGATGTTCTGAAAGAGCTGCAAAATCTGGATGTAACGCGACTCGCACCCCAACTGCCTCTGATTGAGAACCATACCAGGCCAAACACATAAACACAACATAGAAAAAAGAACATAGACTACCCACCCCAACTCACGCCCTGACTAAACTAACACAAAGACATAATAAAGGAACTGAGGTCATGACGTGACAGTACCCCGTCCACAAAACCTGAACCTATAGGGGAGGGTCTGGGTGGGCGTCTGTCTGCGGTGGCGGCTCTGGCGCGGGACGTGGACCCCACTCAAACTTTTACAGATGCGCAATCGAGAGCATCCTGTCGGGCTGTATCATCACCTGGTATGGCAACTGCTCCGCCCACAACCGTAAGGCTCTCCAGATGGTAGTGAGGTCTGCCCAACGCATCACCGGGGGCAAACTACCTGTCCTCCAGGACACCTACACCACCCGATGTCACAGGAAGACCAAAAAGATCATCAAGGACAACAACCACCCGAGCCACTGCCTGTTCGCCCCGCTGTCATCCAGAAGGCGAGGTCAGTACATGTGAATCAAAGCTGGGATCGTGAGACTGAAAACAGCTTCTATCTCAAGGCCATCAGACTGTTAAACAGCCATCACTAACATTGAGTGGCTGCTGCCAACATACTGACTCAAACCTCTAGCCATTTTAACAATAAAAAATTGTATCACTAGTCACTTTAAACAATGCCACTTATATAATAGATATAATATATATATCTAGACACTGTTGCCCTAGAGCACACAAAAACGATACATTCCTCAGCCTAAGCATCAGTGCCACAGGTAACTTCCACAAAGCTGTGAACGATCTGAGAGACAAGCTATTTCATCAAAAAGAACATACATTTCGACATTCCTCCCCCCCAAAATATACTTGACTCAGTTATAGAACCCACTTATGGTTGAGGTCTGTTTGTCCGCTCACCAAGAAAGAATTCACAAAATGGGACAAACACAAAATTAAGACTCTGCATGTAGAATTCTGCAAAAATATCCTCTGTGTACAACATAAAACACCAAATAATGCATGCAGAGCAGAATTAGGCCGATACCCGCTACTTATCAAAATCCAGAAAAGAGCCATTAAATTCTAAAAGGAAGCAATTCCCAAACCTTCCATAACAAAGCCTTCACCTACAGAGAAATGAACCTGGAGTAGAGCCCCCTAAGCAAGCTGGTCACAATCACAAACATACCCCACAGAGCCCCAGGACAGCAACACAATTAGACCCAATCAAAACAAATTAGACCCAATCAAAACAAAAAGATAGTTACTTGACACATTGGAAAGAATTATAAAAAAAACTTATTAACCTCCCGCCAAATGTATGAACATATTAGAGACACATATTTCCCTCAGATTATACAGATTAACCTCCAATATCTATTGGGTGAAATACCACAGTGTGCAATCAGAGCAGCAAGATTTATGAAAAAAGAAAAGAGAAACCAGTGTTGAACTAACACCATTGTAAATACAACCTATATTTATGTTTATTTGACTATTTGCACATCATTACAAAACTGTATATAGACATTTTAAATGTCATTATTCTTTTAGAACCTTTGTGAGTGTAATTTTTACTGTAAATTGTTATTGTTAATTTTACTTTTATTTATTATCTATTTCACTTGCTTTGGTAATGTAAATATATGTTTCCCATGCCAATAAAGCCCCTTAAATTGAAATTGAACTTAGAAACAAAGAGCGAGAAATAGAGAAAAATACAGAGAGAAACAGAGAGAGAAACAGAGAGAGAAACAGAGAGAGAAATAGAGAGAGAAATAGAAAGAGAGAGAGGGAGAGAATCAGAGAGAGTAGTAGAAGTTTAACTAAGGAAAAAAGATTACTCTGCAGATGGGGTGAGAATCAAATGCAAAGGTAAAGGTAGAGAGAGTTTCGTCCCTCACTTGTACTGTCATAGAGGCAAACCTTAACCTAACCTTGCTCCAACAGACCCATAGGTATCCCTTTGTCTCCTGAAGAATGGTAATCATTCCCTAATCAGTCTATTCTGAATGTCAAACGGGGAGGGGGGGGGGGTCATGAAGGTAGAAATGGCTGACGTACCCAATCACTTCCATCAAGCAGAGAGCACGTCTCTAATATGACATTTGAACTTTCTGCATAAGGGAATAACTGTATGATGCCAAGACAGGAAGGATATGTCATTGACAGGTAAATAAGTCTTCAGAGACAGTTACCTTTTAGTAATTACATCATTTCATTTAATAACTGAATTTATATTATTCTTGAGTGAATTATTGAAGAGTGAATTTCTACTTACTGGGAGGTACATAATCAAAAGTAGGAGGTTGTGGTGTGTGGGGGTATGTGTGCTAGTGTGCATGTGTGTGTTTGTGAATTTGTGGACCTATCTTCTGAGTGTACTGTATGTACAATGAGAAAGCAATATATGGGACACCTCTACCCCTGTAATCTCTATCTTATTGTCCATCCTCTGGTTTCCATTATACTGAAATCAGCTTACCTTCTCTCTGACTTGACCACAACAAAAGGCCTGGTACTGCAGTGATGCGGGGATTCTGTTAGCACAGAACCAGATGTGGAACCATCGGACCCACTCTTTGTCTCACTGTTCCTCTGCCACACCGCAGCTTCAATTAGCCCCCCAAAGGACTCCATCTCAGGGAACAGAACACAAATGAAGGAACTGGATCAATCAGTGCCTCTACCAAAACAGGCTGTATTCAAGAGAGAATTGTTTTGGCTGAATATAAATCACTAATGTATTCACTGAGTTATTCACTGGGGCTCAAGCCTTAAGCAGATGCTCAACATCGAGAGCATTACTTCCACAATGAGAACACTGATGATGGCTGACAAGTGCTGTATTTAGTGTGCAAGTGTGCAGGTGGTATTATAGTTATTATAGTGTGCCATCCGAAATCTGAATGAGATCCTTATTTTCCAGTAGCAGTCACAGCTAAAGTTTAGCAGATGTTCCGAAGAACACCTCACACCTCTCCTCGATCCTGACTCCACAGACAGACACTGAAGGCCAAACCCAATACAAAATTCCACCAGGACATTATCATCTTCTCTGGCTGATCTTTCAAACCTTCCAGGCAGTATTCTTCTATGGATTTTTCTGCCATTGAAATCCTTGGGCAGACCGCCAATGTGTTTTTTTCAGGTCGCCTAAAATAGTGTAAAACAAGAACACTGTTTCAAATTATTTCAATTGATGGCAGGAAACTCTGCCCCAGTAATGTACTGGGTTTTACACACTACCCTCTGTCGGATGCCAAGCAGTTGCCATACCAATCGGTGATGCAGTTAGTGAGTATGTCTCAATGGTGCAGCTGTAGAACTTTTTGAGGATCTGAGGGCCCATGACAAATCTTTTCAGCCTCCTGAGGGGGAAGAGGTGTTGTCATGCCTAATTCACAACTGTTTTGGTGTGTGTAGACCATGATAGTTCCTTAGTGATGTAGACATCAAGGAACTTGAAGCTCTCGACCCACTCCACTACAGCCCCGTCTATGTGGCTGGGGGCGTGCTTGGCCCTCCGTTTCTTGTAGTCCACGATCAGCTCCTTTGTCTTCCTGATGGTGAGGGAGGGGTTGTTGCCCTAGCACCACACTGCCAGGTCACTGACCTCATCCCTATAGGCTGGTTCTCCGACATCAGTGATCAGGCCAACCACCGTTGTGTCAGCAGCAAACTTAATGACGGTGTTGGAGTCGTGCATGGCCACGCAGTCGTGGGTGAACTGGGAGTACAGGAGGGGACTAAGCACACACTCCTGAAGGTCTCCGTGTTGAGGGTCAAAGTGGCGGATGTGTTGTTGCCTACCCTCACCACCTGGGGGCGGCCAGGATCCAGTTGCAGAGGAAGGCGTTCAGTCCCAGAGTCCTTAGCTTAGTGATGAGCTTAGAGGGCACTATGGTGTTGAACGCTGAGCTATAGTCAATGAACAGCATTCTCATGTAGGTGTTCCTCTTGTACAAGTGAGAGAGGGCTGTGTGGAATAGAAATGGCGTATTCCATGGAACTGGTATGCGAATTGGACTGGGTCCAGAGTGCCTGGGATGATGGTGTTGATGTAAGCCATGACCAACCATTCAAAGAATTTAATGGCTACAGATGTGAGTGCTACAGTGAGATAGTACAGGTTACCTTGGCGTTCTTGGGCACAGGGACTATGGTGGTCTGCTTAAAACATGTAGATATTACACAGTGTGAATGTTAATATGTTTAAAGGTCTTTCTAGCATTGGCTACGGAGAGCGAGATCACTCAGTCGTTCTGAACAGCTGATGGTTTTATGTATGGTTCAGTGTTGCTTGCCTCGAAGCGAGCATATTAGGAATTCTAGGCTCGCATCACTGGGAAGCTCACAGCCGGGTTTCCCTTTATAATCTGGGATAGTTTGCACGCCCTGCCACATCCGACGAGCATTAGAGCCGGCGTAGTAGGATTCAATCTTAGTCCTGTATTGACATTTTGACTGTTTATGGCTTGTTTGAGGTTGTACGCATCCGGATTAGTGTCCCATTGCTTGAAAGTGGCAGCTCTAGCCTTTACCTCAGTGCGGATGTTGTCTGCAATCATTAGCTTCTGATTGGGATATAAATGTACGGTCACTGTGAGGACGATGTCGTCGATGCACTTATTAATGAAGCCGGTGACTGATTGAATTCTAGAGCAAATTCCAGTCTGTGCTTGTGAAACAGTCCTGTAGCTCAACATCCGCTTCATCAGACCACTTCCTGATTGAGTTTTAGCTTGTAAGCAGGAATCAGGAGGATAGAGTTATGGTCAGCTAAGATCATCTAGAGAGTCAGGGAGAGTTAACAATTCCAAAAACAATTAATACTGAATAGCAGAATACATTTTGTTATTATGTTTGAGCAAAAGAACACATCATTAGCCATGGCAAATGCATAGAATTTCAGGAAATTTGCTTTAAACTGCAACATTTTCTCTCAGCCCCACCTAAGCCCCTTTTTGATCCAGAAAAAACCCTGTCTTCATGGAAGCTTCTGGAACATCAGGTTGGCTAAAACAACGACCTACCAGTCCCTGTTGTTACTGTATATCCTGACTGTGTTCTCATCCCAAGAGACAAAGGCATTGCTGTCTAAGTAAAGCTAAACAGGCCACATTTTGACAGACTGACAAAAGCTTCAAGACATTACAACAAGCCTTGATTGAATGCAACCTTATTAGGAACAATAGTGGCAACACAATGTGATATGGCTTTGTTTCATCTTAACGTAATGATAACAACTTCATTAGTAGTGATACAGTAAATGCGTGTCTCTGGGGGGGACAGACAACAGAGACATGAGCCATACATCAGACTCCTCATGACCGGGAAAGGTGTTCAGTGAGTCACAGACCAGACCGAGTAGAGTCTCTCTCTTTCAACTGTAACTAAACAGGGTGAACGTGGAGAACGGGACATGGACAAAAACATTTAATTTTAATTTTAAACTTTCCTTAATAAGCTCTTCAACCATATTTGAAGTCAGAGACAGTGGTACTCTCCATCAGGTGTTTTAAACAGCTGTTCAAACTGGCGTTCAACCAGGTGTTCAAACTGGCGTTCAACCAGGTGTTCAAACTGGCATTCAACCAGGTGTTCAAACTGGCGTTCAACCAGGTGTTCAAACTGGCGTTCAACCAGGTGTTCAAACTGGCGTTCAACCAGGTGTTCAAACTGGTGTTCAAACCGATGCTAAAACCAATGGGTTCATCAGGTGTACAATAACCTTTTCACTCCTGAAAAAATGCCAGGGTTGCTATTGTCACTGTCTTTCACCCTCTGGAGCCAGTAATGAATGAGAGCAGAGAGTCTGGTTGACATCTCATTTACAATGAGACAAAATCAGATGAAACATCTGCTCATGAAAACCGATTGTACGGTTTACTTGAGGAACCATTTCCATATCTCTAAGAGAAGTGCTAGATCAAGAACCTCTCAATTCAGTGAATGGTAATGACTTCAGACTTCAGATTGAGTGATTTGAAACCGTGCTGGTTTTAGGACATGTACTTGTTGCGATTCATTTTCAGTCATCATGATTTGATTCTGTCACCAGGAGCCCGTATCTCTTTATTCCAGGCTGTTTCCTGTTCTGAAACACACATACGCATGCCAAACGCGTGCACACACGCACACGCACACACACACACGCACACGCACACGCACACACACACACACACACACACACACACACACACACACACACACACACACACACACACACACACACACACACACACACCCACTCTTGATAACTTATTGTTTCTCTCACTCTGCAGCTCAAGGAGCCTGTGTGTTTTCTTCCCCACCAGTGTGTGACGTAAAGCATGGCCACCACATCTCCTGCCTGTGCCTGGCACGGTGTGGGGCTGAAGGAGTGTGTTTCCCTGGTGGGAGCTCAGATCTCAGGCCTGGGTCCTGCTCATCAGGACCGCCAGTGGCTCTGTATCTCCCATCGATCACTGGGGCAGGCATAATGAGCTGCTTGCGCTCCAGCCCACATAGACACAATTAAGGAAAGCTTAGCATACCTCCCCTCGGTCCAGCTTCTGATAGAGTAAACAACCAAAAGGCTGCGGATAAAGGGGGAATAAAGAACAGTGTGTGTGTGTGTTTGTTTGTGTGTGTGTGTGTGTGAGACGGAGAGGGAAGAGGAGGGTTTCTGTTTTATATATTCACATCATTAATCAATGCTAATGATGTTGCAGGTCCCTCCAGAGGATGGAGGGAAGAGCATTGTAAAACCTAGACAACAAATAAATACATTTTAATACAGAAAAATACTGTTCTAAAGAATATCAAACCCTGGCCTCCAACGCCTCTCCTTAGCTCTACAACTTTCCCTTACTGTGGTAGAACCTGCACCTCTATAGGTTTGGGCTCCTCAGTCACCTATTCACATACAAAGCCTGACTGATTGGCCTCCTTGAATGTGAGAGACCACCAACAATGACAAACAAATTCTATAATGGTGTTGATCGGAAGAGAGAAAGAAGTATGAGACCACGTGCTGTGAAACGAGATCCAGAAAGAGATGGAAACCCCAGCATGGGGTCACAGCAAACCCAACATGTTTGTGTCTGTGGGTGTGTACGTATATACTGTTCGTTAGGAAAGTATTCAGCCCCTTCCCTTTTTCCACATTTTGTTACGTTACAGCCTTATTCAAAATTTGATTTAATACAACACTTTCCTCATCAATCTACACACAATTCCCCATAACGACAAAGCGAAAACAGGTTTTAGAAATTTTAGCAAATGTAATACCTTATTTACATAAGTATTCAGACCCTTTGTTATGAGACTCTAAATTTTGCTCAGGTGGATCCTGTCTCCATTTATCATCCTTGACATGTTTCTACAACTTGATTGGAGTCCACCTGTGGTAAATTACCGGATGGTCACTCTGACAGAGCTCCAGAGTTCCTCTGTGGAGATGGGAGAACCTTCCAGAAGGACAACCATCTCTGCAGCACTCCACCAATCAGGCCTTTATGGTAGAGTGGCCAGACGTAAGCCACTCCTCAGTAAAAGGAACATGACAGCCTGCTTGGAGTTTGCAAAAAGGCACCTAAAGGACTCTCAGACCATGAGAATCAAGGTTCTCTGATCTGATGAAACCAAGATCGAGCTTTTTGGCCTGAATGCCAAGTGTCACGTCTGGAGGAAACCTGGCACTATCCCGACGGTGAAGCATGGTGGTGGCAGCATCATGCTGTGGAGATGTTTTTCAGCGGCAGGGACTAGGAAACTAGTCAGGATCGAGGGAAAGATTAAGGGGGCAAAGCAAAGAGAGATCCTTGATGAAAACCTTCGCTCCAGAGCACTCAGGACCTCAGACTGGATTGAAGGTATAACTTCCGACAGGACAACGACCCTAAGCACACAGCCAAGACAACGCAGGAATGACTTCTGGACAAGTCTCTGAATGTCCTTTGTGGCCCAGCCAGAGCCCGGACTTGAACCTGGAGAAAATAGTTGTGCCGCAACGCTCCCCATCCAACCTGACAGAGCTTGAGAGGATCTGCAGAGAAGAATGGGAGAACCTCCCCAAATACAGGTGTGTCAAGCTTGTAGCGTCATGCTTTTTAGGCTGTAATTGCTGCTAAAGGTGCTTTAACAAAGTACTGAGTAAAGTGTTTAAATACTTATGTAAACGTGATATTTCATTTTTTGTTGTTGCAAAAATGTTATTAAAAAAACTATTTTTGCTTTGTTTTTACAGGGTATTGTGTGTAGATTGATGAAGGAAGAAAACAATTTAATCAATTTTAGGATAAGGGTGTAACGTAACAAAATGTGGATAAAGGGGTCTGAATACTTTCTGAATGCACAAGTGTCACGGGACTCTGAAGGTAACCGATACAGGTTTAAAAAGACAAAAGAAAATATGAAGGTAGTTTTGTGCCTTTACCCCAAAAATGGTGTTAAATATGTATAACAACTCAAATATTTCCTTAGCGTTCTTATATCTCCTAGATATAGGACAGACACTTCAACACCTTGTTTTTATCATTTATTTTTTGACTGTCCTTTTTGCACTTTATGTTTGTGTTATTCAACGTGTTTCTATGGGTTATAGTAGTAAAGGCCAAAGTCAATATTTTATCAAAACATTATTTATACATTTATTTTTGGAATGCCTAAAAGGGTTGTAAAATTCCAAATCAAATAGCTATATGATCCATAGTATGACCATCTTAAAACAATTCCATATGTCAGGTAAGAATGAGAGCGCACACAGACGCACTTCAGCCCAGATTTATGGAATTGGTGTTATTGGTCTGTGATAATGACTCATATTGTGTGAATCAGTGTACTGTAACTAATTTAATCATTACTCTCCCAGATAACTATGGGGGAACATAGCAGTCGTAGATTCTGACACTTCTAACAAGAGAAGAAAGCATGGAATGTGGCTGGAATTCGTTTAATTATTTACATTATATGAGCAGCCCCATGCCACGTTATATACCTTGTTTGCAGGAACTTGCCTTAATATCAATAGATACCTAAATAACAGTACATTTTAATAATTTTGCAGACACTCTTATCCAGAGCAACTTAGATGAGCAATTAGTGTTAAGTGTTAAGTGCCTTGCTCAAGGGCACATAAATAGAATTTTCACCTAGTCGGCACCGAGGATTCGAACCAGTGAACCTCCGGATACGGGCCCAACACTCTTTACCGCTAGGCTACCTGCCGACCCATGATCTTTCTTGATTAACATGATTTTTATCCTAGAATCATCCTAGCATCTTCGCAGCTGTTTTTGCTATCCTGGGCTGAGGCTTCTCCCTGCTCTGCTGTTCCCTGCCAGGCCGGCCATCTTGCCATGGTCAACCAGTCAAGCTAAGTGCGAATTCCGCCTCAAAGGCTGCCATAAGTCTCATTAGCATTTGTGTCATCCCGGCGATGCCGGAACACTAGGGGGAGGCGGAGGGGTCCTGACCTTATCAGAGGCTTAGTTGTACTGGGTGCATTCAGAATACAGCGGCAGAGACCGGGGTGAACCGAAGGTGTGCATGTGCATGTATGAAGTGGTTGCATGGGAACAGGACTCATGACGACATGTTTCATTAGGTAATTCTCAGGTAAGACACTTCATTCTGAGTGAGGCAAGGTTAAACTTGGCCATTTCCAAAGAGCCACTTAAAGTACACTGTCATTTTAACCCCAGTTAGCTTTGAGTTTTTGAAAGGTGCTATACGAGTCCAAATAGTTGTGTTTGTCTGTTCTCACTGGGCGGTGGTCCACTGGTAAAAAATGTTTTTCCTGTGACAGGATGTTCTACCGTTGTTTTTCACTTGGTTCCTGAAAAAAATAATGGCAAGCAGTTGGAATGGATGTTGTGTAGTAGCTGTTAAGCCCAGACGGTTGTGAGGGTTGAACTTGATAACCTTAGACCCACCTGTTCTTCTACTCAATAATGACCATGCTTACACACTTTAATTGACCTGTCAGATTCACATAATTAGAAGGCACAGCAGGCCTGCTGGAGGGGCTACTGTAATTGGAGGGAGATGTGGGGACATAGCGTCCACGTCTGGCATGTGTGGGGAGAGAGGTTCGCCTGGCAGCAGCCGCTCACAATGTTTTCCATTATCCACCTCGCTCTGATGCTGTGGGAAGAAGAAAAACAGACCAATATATCTTTCTGCGGATGAAGATGATATAGAGGTTAGGGGTAGGGTTGACGTCAAAGCATTCGATCCTTGCCAACTATGTGTTTTTGGGTTCAAGCAGAAAACCTGCCTGTTTTCGTGTTATGTTGTTATGTGAGCTGTTTGTCAGGTGGAGTGTTTCTGTCACTCAGCATCTTGGCGAATTACTTCCTGTTGTGTCATGGACACTGGACACCACTGGAGGAGAAGGAAGCACTCAAGAGCTTTTACTGTGTTTCATCTACTATCTACTAACTGTTACGCGGAGCGGAACAGGTGAACCCAAGAGCAGACTCAGACGAGGAGACTGGGATGAGGTAACCAAGGTATTTATTGAAACACAGGGGGAAGATGGAGTGCAGGCCAGGGGAAGCTTGGGCAGGTTGCAGGAAACCAGGTGCGGAGGCTGAGGCTGGAGCGACAGGTGTTGGGGACAGGGTAAGCAGGTCCGGAGGAGAATCCAAGGGAGCAGTAGAGTGGGGGATCCAGGACAGAGTAGCAGGACTGATGAAATGTAGGACTGGAGACAGGGACCAGAGTCAGAGTGGGCAGAACTGAGCAGAGAGGAAAACAGCATCAGGCAAGGGAAAACGGGCATAACAGGATCTAAACAGGGCCAAACAGCTAGAACCATAGACTGACTGAGCAGAGATTATGATCTGGCAGCGTGGAAGTGGCAGGACTGAGTATTTGTAGAGGTCTTGATTATGGAACAGGTTGCAGCTGGTGGGGATCTGCTCTGATTACAGCACACCTGTCTCAACCCACACAATCACACACACACACAAAGAGAGGGAGAGGAAGTGAGCACTGGTGGAGTGGCGGCAGGTCAAGGAGACACAGGATGAGCAGTAGAGGGCGAGCAGGATGTAACAGGATGTAACACTAATGAGTGTTTGATACACGGATGGCCAATGGTAAGGGGTATTGAACCATGCACCAAATGCACTCCATAAACATTAGATATCAACTTATTTTAAGCAGCTCTACTGAGCACAAACCACCTTCTATGCTAACCACCAAAAATGTTTTGAGCTACTGAAAACATTATATTTAGTCACTTTAGGTTCCAGTTATTGACCAGGAGACCCAGTTATTCATAGCTACGACACTTAAATTCCAACAGGTTTTTATAATACAGTGTGAAGCCCATTCACACACAGAACACAGCAAAGTGGAAACAACAAAGTGGAAAGGAACTGCCATGATTTTGGTGAGGACTCCATGTCCTACAGCTCGATGAGAATAATGATGACGATTTCTGTTCCTTACATGTGTTTGCCTGTGATAGTGTATTTTTTACACTGCCCAGTCTATCTTTGATATGATTGAGTGTGTGTGTGCTTAATAAAACATGTAAACAGTGTATTTTAATATTGAACAAAACGTTGTCTATTCTTCATAAGCGTGAGAATTGTGTTTATTTACCAGAATGGTAATAATGTTGCAAGGCACGCTTGCATGTCTCTTCAACGCTGTTGCCCTCTGTTGAGTATAGCTGATAATAGATGTCTCTCAAATGAGTCTTATACATACAAATTTTCCACCATCAGATTCAGTCTCATATGCTTTCTCTGTGTTATACATTGAAATATGACAATGGATGAAGGGCAGAAACATAAATTGCTGTGTTGATGGGATAACAGCTACATGAATCTGAGATGTCTGTGTCCAGCTTGACCAGCAACTCATCTTCATGGCTGTACTGCCCCCTGTTGTTCAGAAAGAATTAACATTCACATTACAGTAACAAACGGTCCTAAACAGATTTTGCAGGGATGATTAAATAGAGTTTACTACCAAGTAATTACTGCTGATGATCATCTGTGTGTGGGATTTTTAAAATGTATTTTATTTCACCTTTATTGAACCAGGTAGGCCAGTTGAAAACAAGTTCTCATTTACACCTGCGACCTGGCCAAGATAAAGCAAAGCAGTGCAACAAAAACAACAACACAGAGTTACACATAAACAAACATACAGTCAATAACACAATAGAAAAATCTATGTACAGTGTGTACAAATGTAAAAGAGTAGGGAGGTAAGGCAATAAATAGGCCATGGACGCAAAATAATTACAATTGAGCATTAACACTGGAGTGAAAGATGTGTAGATGATGATGTGCAAGTAGAGATACTGGGGTGCAAAAGAGCAAGTGGATAAGTAACAATAGGGGGATGAGTTAGTGTGGTGTGCTATTTACAGATTGGCTGTGTACAGGTACAGTGATCGGTAAGTTGCTCTGACAGCTGATGCTTAAAGTTAGAGGGAGATATAAAACTCCAGCGTCAGTGATTTTTGTAATTCGTTCCAGTCATTGGCAGCAGAGAACTGTAAGGAAAGGTGGCCAAAGGAAGTGTTGGCTTTGAGGTTGACCAGTGAAATATACCTGCTGGAGCGCGTGCTACGGGTGGGTGTTGCTGTGGTGACCAGTGAGCTGAGATAAGTCGGGGATTTATCTAGCATAGACTTATAGATGACCTGGAGACAGTGGGTTTGGTGACAAATATGTAGTGAGGGCCAGCCAATGAGAGCATACAGGTCGCAGTGGTGGGTAGTATATGGGGCTTTGGTGACAAAACGGATGGCACTGTGACAGACTACATCCAATTTGCTGAGTAGGGTGTTGGAGACTATTTTGTAAATGACATCGCGGAAGTCAAGGATCGGTAGGATGGTCTGTTTTACGAGGGTATGTTTAGCAGCATTAGTGAAGGAGGCTTTGTTGAAAAATAGGAAGCCGATTCTAGATTTAATTTTGGATTGGAGATGCTTAATGTGAGTCTGGAAGGAGAGTTTACAGTCTAACCAGACACATAGGTATTTGTAGTTGTCCACATATTCTAAGTCAGAACCTATTTTTAAACAAATTATCTTTGGTCTGTTGGTCCACCTCCCCTGCCCACTCACACGGTATAATGCAGTAAAAACCAAATCCAACCAGAAACTTAGGGGAGGAGGAACTCAAGACACTCTGAACACAGAGACGTTTGGAATAGATCGTCCATTACCATAGTTACTAAGACGGATGGCCTATAAGACAGGAGCTTTGGACTTTATTTAAATTAAACTGTCTGAGAGGAAATGTAATCAGGAGAGCAATATACAATTGGGAGTGAAGAGTGTGAAGACTTTGGCTAGATGCTATGTCAATAGAGAGGGGATAGATAAATAGATAAATAATAAGCCAAACTCTGTCTTATGTAATGTCTCCCCAAAATGACTGTTATAACTTGTTATAGCAAGGCTCAGTTCTCTGGTTGGTTCTGCTTTTGTGGGGCACTGCTTATGTGTGTGGTTTCTCTCAGGTTTTCCTAGGGTTTATCAACTCTCTGTCCTCTCCTCTCCAGGTTTGATGGTAAATTTAGATACAGTGTGTGTCATGTCACTGAGCTGGACTGTATCGAGAAAATGTCAAGATCAATCTTTCCGCGTAACCAATCAGTGTTTTTTATTATGACTGATGTGTACATAGTCATACTGTCACAGTATGACTATGGCCACCAGGTTACAAATTAGAATAGGCATGACCAGGAAACAGGCACAAGCTGTACATCAATAAAATCGAGTTCCTCTGTAACAATCAAGTTGAATAAAAAGTTTATATTAGATTAGGAATACAATCATTACAAATCCTGCACAATATTCTAAAGAATGTTTTTGTTTCAATTACCAATATAGCTCGAGTAGCATATATCAATTATTGAAGCGTGTTTAGACTATATTCAATTGAGGATATTTTGCAATGAGCTCCCCTAAACGAACCAAATGGTTTGGTCCGCCCGTGCCCTCTGCTGCTGTACGTCCTATTATTCCGACGTCAGCATGGGAGAGCGCAGAGAGGAGGGGTGGCGTTGCGTTGTGTTTGGACGTGTGTTGACTGTAGCAGTTTTTTTCATCTCCCATGTAAGTGTCAATTTACTGCTAAAGTTATCATCACTAAATGTAATGTAAATGTGTATAGTGTGACAGTTATTGAATCCGTTATGGTGCAATACTACGGCTTTTTTAGACGTAACAGTTGTTTCTTTCGCCAAACCATGTTTCACAAGTCTTGGTTTATAATGACACAATCAAACAGGACTTCAAGCGCTGTCAACCTGTCTGTTTCAGTGATGCAGATTGTCCCTCACTATTCTAGCTCGCTACGTTATACACTTATATTGTATCAATACAATCCATTCGTAGGCTATCATTCAGCCACATGTTGATGTTGTAAATTTGTTACACTTCAATTACTGTAACGTTTCACTGTCATGTCAACGAAGCAAGTTGCTTGTTTACCATATATCACGAAGGAACCCTAGATTTTTTTATCTCCATCTGTGCTATGTTACAGACATTTGTTTGGCCAATAGTGTAACTTATACACTGTAATATCTGCTTTAATGTGTCAGTAGCTTAACATATTAAAAGCACTGCAAGCATCTTTTATTTCTGTGATAATTTGCTGTTTTTCTGTTTTGTCTCAAACGCATTAAGGAATAAATAAATACAATGCATTCCACATTCACTTTTAACAAGGCATACCTGTTAATTTATATGCTTCAAAATAGCCACCCTTTGCCTTGATGACAGCTTTGCACACTCTTGGCATTCTCTCAACCAGCTTCATGAGGTAGTCACCTGGAATGTGTTTCAATTAACAGGTGTACCTTGTTAAAAGTTAATTTGTGGATATGTTTTCCTTCTTAATGTTTGAGCCAATCAGTTGAGTTGTGACAAGGTAGGGGTGGTATACAAAATATAGCCCTATTTGTTAAAAGACCAAGTCCATATTATTGCAAGAACAGCTGAAATAAGCAAAGAGAAACGACAGTCTATCATCACTTTAAGACATGAAAGTCCGTCAATCCAGAAAATGTCAATAATTTTGAAAGTTTCTTCAAGTGCAGTCGCAAAAACCACCAAGCGCTATGATGAAACTGGCTCTCATGAGTACTGCCACAGGAAAGGAAGACCCAGAGTTACCGGTGCTGCAGAGGATAAGTTCATTAGAGTTACCAGCCTCAGAAATCTCCAGGCTGTGTAAGGGCTATTTGACCAAGAAGGAGAATGATAGATTTCTGCATCAGATGACCTGGCCTACACAATCACCTGAACTCAACTCAATTGAGATGGTTTGGAAATCTGTCCTTTGGTCTAATGAGTCCACAGAGTGAAGGAAAAGCAAGACTGTTGGAAAAGCATTCCAGGTGAAGCTGGTTGAGAGAATCCCAAGAGTGTGCAAAGCTGTCATCAAGGCAAAGGGTGGCTACTTTGAAGAATCTCAAATATAAAATATATTTTTATTTGTTTAACACTTTTTGGAATACTACATGATTCCATATGTGTTATTTCATAGTTTTGATGTCTTCACTATTATTCTACAATGTAGAAAATAGTGCAAATAAAGAAAAACCCTTGAATGAGTAGGTGTGTCCATACTTTTGACCGGTACTGTATATAGAACGACAAAGCTGTAAAACATTATCCTAAATATAAACCATCAACTTAGTGAATATGATTGATGTTTAGAATGAGGGTTTCAGCATGAAATATCCTTTTTACACACTTGTATTTATTTTACTATATCAGTACTTATTGTTTTGTCAATGTTTTGGCATCAAACTGGTGGCAGTTGTGAAAAATGTCAATAGTTGGAGGAGTTGCGGAGTTAGTTGAAAATAATGCCATGTGTGTCCAAACTTTTGACTGGTACTGTGTGTGTGTGTGTGTATATATATATATATATACACGTGATGGGATGTATAGACATTATGGACAGTATGTGGATAGAATATGTAGTATATCTGAAGAATACGTGGATAGAATAGTCTATGTACAGCAATAGTTGAATAGGATGGCCTTGACTAGAATACAGTATATACATATAAAATGGGTAAAACAGTATTAAAGTGACCTGAGTTCCATTACTAAAGTGACCAGTTGTCCATGTGTATGGGCAGTAGCCTCTAAGGTGTAGGGTTGAGTAACCGGGTGGTAGCCGGCTAATGACGGTGACTAAGTTCAGTGCAGCTTACAGGGTGGAAGCCTTGCTAGTGAATGCTATCTAACAGTCTGATTGTCTTGAGATAGAAGCTGTTTTTCAGTCTATGGATCCCAGCTTTGATACACCTACATTGATCTCGCCTTCTGCATGATAGTGGGGTGAACAGGCCATGGCTCAGGGGGCTGAAGTCCTTGATGATCTTCTTGGCCTTCCTGTGACATTGGGTGCGGTAGATGTCCTGGAGGGCAGGCAGTGTGCCCCCAGTGATGTTTTGGGCAGACCGTACCACCCTTTTAGAGCCCTGCAGTTGCGGACGGTGCAGTTGCCATACCAGGCGGTGATACAGCCAGACAGGATGCTCTCAATGGGGCATCCTGCTTCATAGTATATATACGGTTATGTGAATGCCATGGAAGGCCCAGAGAGCTACAACCCATGACAACTACCAATTGTTGTTTACCATAGTGTATTTTTGTCTGTTTAAATAGCTAATGTAATTTAATTTTAGTTGGACACAACCATGAAACAAGTGGTTATGTGGGTGGCATCGAGAGAGAGAGAGAGAGAGAGAGAGAGGCAGAGAGAGAGAGAGAGAAACATGGAATTATTTTGAGGATTAGCAGTTGAATTTCTATTTTTTTCCCTCCAGTGTTTTACAAGAAGACATGGGTGTTAAATTATTGTTCTACTCTACAAAGAAGTAGGAAAACAAGCATCTATGATGATTTTAACTGAATGTTTTTTTGTATTGATCCACTTATTCAACCAATCTTTTTCTGCCAATCTCTTGCTCTCTATCATTTACACTCATACACAAAAACACACACAAGCAGAAGCAGGCGGAAATTATAAGTACAGTATCCCGGTATCTGTCTGGTAAGTGGCTGAGAGCATCGCTGCCCCTTCAGGGCGCTTCAGACACAGCCATTCATGTCTCACTCCGCTGGTCAGACCACCACGATGACGCTTGCCAGCCCTCCTCCCTCCACCTCACTCCCCTCCGCTCTGTTCACGTTGTGCCTGCCTGGTCTGGAGCTGCTGTGATTGTGAGCAGGCTGTGAAGCTGCTCTCTCTCTGTTTCTGTGATGCTCTGCCTGTGTGGTTGCCCGCGTTAGACTGAGGACCCATGATGTGATCTGACCATGGACTCTGCCTCTGTTTATGTGAGTGTGAAACGCCTTCAGAGTGTTGTATTTATTTACTCAGGCCTGGCCAAATGAATGGAGCATTTGCAAACAGAGCCTGCCTCCCACACAACATAAGCACTTGTGTTGTTTAGATACAGGATAAGAATGTTAACATTGGCATTAATGTATTATGGTATTATTAGACACTGGTAAGTAACTGTGATAGATTGCTGTTGGACTCAAAGCAAATCAAATGTTATTGTTCACATACTTAGCAGATGTTATTGCGGGTGCAGTGAAATGCTTGTAAAGAGAACAACTGTCAGTGTTTTGTTAGTGATGAATGGATGAGACAGTTTTCACTGGGTTGTTATGAATGGTGGGCAGAGGTAGTGTTGTTGTTTGAGGTGTCACTGTGGAACTTGGCTTTGGCTTGTGGTTTCTGGATGCTTATGTGGTTTCATATCTTTAGTTCAGGTAATGAAGGCTGACTGAATGAGATGTGTGACCATTATTTTTCTCTTTCAGTTTGAAGTATGTGACAGGAACGTGACAAACAATATGGCGATATAGATCGCTTTCTAACTAACGTAGGCCTATTACTTTATTATTTTTTGAAGGTAACTTTTTTCCACATATTCTTAATTGATCACTACAATTCACTTCCCTAGCCAAAGGCCCTGGAACAGCACTGTCTGGTTGAGCTGGAGAGGAAGTGGCCACTGGTCTCTGAGAGGAAACAGATTAATCTGGGTGGAACAGAACATAACTATGTTTCTCTGTCACACCTTCCCACAGTGCTGTGGTGCGCTGTCTGAAAAGGCCACAGAGCAGCTTGGCACCTCTAATTTTAGTCCCGTCAAGGCTGTGAAGCTTGCTGGCAAACCAGCCATGCTTATGCTCGGTTCGTTTGGTCTATGGTAGATATATATATATATATAGTTGAAGTTGGAAGTTTGCATACACTTAGGTTGGAGTCATTAAAACTAGTTTTTCAACCACTCCACAAATTTCTTGTTAACAAACTATAGTTTTGGCAAGTCGGTTAGGACATATACTTTGTGCATGACACAATTTTTCCAACAATTGTTTACAGAGATTATTTCACTTATAATTCACTGTATCACAATTCCAGTGGGTCAGAAGTTTACAGACATTAAGTTGACTGACTTTAAACAGCTTGGAAAAATCCAGAAAATGATGTCATGGCTTTAGAAGCTTCTGATAGGCAAATTGACATCATTTGAGTCAATTGGAGGTGTTCCTGTGGATGTATTAAGGCCTACCTTCAAACTCAGTGCCTCTGCTTGACATCCCGGGAAAATCAAAAGAAATCAGCCAAGACCTCAGAAAAACAATTGTAGACCTCCACAAGTCTGGTTCATCCTTGGGAGCAATTTCCAAACGCCTGAAGGTGCCACGTTCATCTGTATAAACAATAGTACGCAAGTATAAACACCATGGGACCACACAGCCATCATACCGCTCAGGAAGGAGACGCATTGTCTCCTAGAGATGAACGTACTTTGGTGCAAAAAGTGCAAATCAATCCCAGAACAACAGCAAAGAACCTTGTGAAGATGCTGGAGGAAACGGGTACAAAGTATCTATATCCACAGTTAAACAAGTCCTATATCAACATAACATGAAAGGCCGCTCAGCAAGGAAGAAGCCACTGCTCCAAAACCACCATATGTTACGGTTTTCTTGCGGTGAAGGAGAGGAGGACCAAAATGCAGCGTGGTTATTTTGATTCATGGTTCTTTAATAAAGAAACTACACATGAATAAACTAACAAAACAAGAACCGTGACAACCTAAACAGCCTTATCTGGTGCAAACAGAGACAGAAACAATCACCCACAAAACACTCACAGAATATGACTGCCTAAATATGGTTCCCAATCAGAGACGATAAACACCTGCCTCTGATTGAGAACCACTCCAGACAGCCATAGACTATTCTAGATAACCCCACTGTACCACAATCCCAATACCTACAAAAACCCCAAGACAAAACACACCACATAATAAACCCATGTCACACCCTGGCCTGACCAAAATAATAAAGAAAACACAAAATACTAAGACCAAGGCGTGACACCATAACAAAACAGACTACGGTTTACAACTGCACAAGGACAAATATCATACTTTTTGGAGAAACGTCCTCTGGTCTGATGAAAAAAAATAGAACTGTTTGGCCATAATGACCATCGTTATGTTTGGAGGGAAGAGGGGGAGGCTTGCAAGCCGAAGAATACCATCTCAACCGTGAAGCACGGGGATGGCAGCATCATGTTGTGTAGGTGCTTTGCTGCAGGAGGGACTGGTGCACTTCACAAAATAGATGGCATCATGAGGATGGAAAATTATGTAGATATATTGATGCAACATCTCAAGACATCAGTCAGAAAGTTAAAGCTTGGTCGCCAAATTAACAATCACCTACGAAACACTCAAAGAATATGACTGCCTAAATATGGTTCCCAATCAGAGACGATAAACACCTGCCTCTGATTGAGAACCACTCCAGACAGCCATAGACTATTCTAGATAACCCCACTGTACCACAATCCCAATACCTACAAAAACCCCAAGACAAAACACACCACATAATAAACCCATGTCACACCCTGGCCTGACCAAAATAATAAAGAAAACACAAAATACTAAGACCAGGGCGTGACACCATAACAAAACAGACTACGGTTTACAACTGCACAAGGACAAATATCATACTTTTTGGAGAAACGTCCTCTGGTCTGATGAAAAAAAATAGAACTGTTTGGCCATAATGACCATCGTTATGTTTGGAGGGAAGAGGGGGAGGCTTGCAAGCCGAAGAATACCATCCCAACCGTGAAGCACGGGGATGGCAGCATCATGTTGTGTAGGTGCTTTGCTGCAGGAGGGACTGGTGCACTTCACAAAATAGATGGCATCATGAGGATGGAAAATTATGTGGATATATTGATGCAACATCTCAAGACATCAGTCAGAAAGTTAAAGCTTGGTCGCCAAATGGACAATGACCCCAAGCATACTTCCAAAGTTGTGGAAAAATGGCCTAAGAACAAAGTCAAGGTATTGGAGTTTTTAGGTATTATAATTATAATAATTTAAGGTAATTCTACCAAATACTAATTGAGTGTATGTAATCTTCTGACCCACTGGGAATTTGATGAAAGAAATAAAAGCTGTAATATATAATTCTCTCTACTATTATTCTCACATTTCACATTCTTAAAATAAAGTGGTGATCCTAACTGACCTAACACAGGGACTTTTTACTCTGATTAAATGTCAGGAATTTAAAAAACGGAGTTTACATGTATTTGGCTAAGGTGTATGTAAACTTCTGACTTCAACTCTATATACACACACACACACTACCATTCAAACGTTAGGGGTCACTTAGATATTTCATTGATTTAAAAAAAAAAGAAAAGCACATTTAAAATAAAATAGATCAGAAATACAGTGTTCACATTGGTAATGTTGTAAATGACTATTGTAGCTGGAAACAGCTTATTTTTAATGGAATATCTACATAGGCGTACAGAGGCCCATTATCAGCGACCATCACTCCTGTGTTCCACTGGCAATTTGTGTTAGCTAATCCAAGTTTATCATTTTAAAAGGCTAACTGATCATTAGAAAACCCTTTTGCAATTATGTTAGCAAACCTGAAAACTGTTGTGTTGATTTAAAGAAGCAATAAAACTGGCCTATTTTAGACTAGTTGATTATCTGGAGCATCAGCATTTGTGGGTTCAATTACAGGCTCAAAATGGCCAGAAACAAAGATATTTCTTCCAAAACTCATCATCAGATGATTTGGTCTCCACAATCACCCGACCTCAATCCAATTGAGATGGTCTGGGATGAGTTGGACTGCAGAGTGAAGGAAAAGCAGCCAACATATGTGGGAACTCCTTCAAGACTGTTGGAAAAGCATTCCAGGTCACTACCTCGTGAAGCTGTTTGAGAGAATGCCAATAGTGTGCAAAGCAGTCATCAAGGCAAAGGGATGCTACTTTGAAGAATCATAAATATAAAACATATTTAGATTTTTTTGAACACTTTTTTGGTTACTACATGATTCCATGTCTGTTATTTCATAGTTTTGATGTCTTCCTATTGTTCTACAATGTAGAAAATAGTGCAAATGATGAAAAATGAGTAGGTGTGTCCAAACTTTTGACTGGTCCTGTATATATTATCTTATAGTAAATGCTGCGGCCCTCGATTGTCAAGGTGTCCTCGAGGTCAAGCACTAAACAGGGTAATGTATTTTAAAGAGCGACTGCCCCTACAAATAAACAAATCCCTTTGAAAACGGCATATGTGGCATCAATATGAGTTAGACGCATTTATACTAATGTCAAAATTGGCTAGAAAGTGTAAATAGGATAATTTTGGACATAAAGTCAGTTTCGTCTAAAATGGAGTTTGGAACCTCTCACCTTTAAGCCTGGGTTACAATTATGTCAGCAAATTGCCCCTTCGCCCATGTCGCTTCCCTTCATTGAATGGGGCGTCGTTGTTTCATCGCCACCATCCTTAAAAGCCCTATACGGATTGACCATGCATTGCAGTGCTTCCAGCAGAATGAACAGCCAACAACAATGGTTTGCATGCCCTGCCGAAGGACCTTATATCATGCGGAATAGGTGGTTGGAGTTCATTGTATACCGGTAGATAGACTACTGGTTATTTATCTATATAATGGGATTAGTCACTCTTTTATTTTAATAATCATTATCACCATCATCGCTAGCATAGCTGATGTTAGGTAGCTAGGTCTAACGTATAATAGTTAATCAACATTTTAAGCTAAGCATTCTGATCTGTTGCATTAGCCTCATTGCTTTTGACATTTTTTGATGTACAGTAGGCCTAGTTGTATGAATTTTGGATTTATCGTTCCAGAACTGTCCCAGTCTGCTTGAACCGTCCCAGACATATTTTGTTATCGTCCCCAGGACGATGGGATGCCATTCATTTCCAGCCCTAGCTCCATATCCAGAAAGAATACCCTGTTGGATGATTATTTTGTATTTTTGTCCCTTGCTGTGTTGGCTATAGTAATGACTGGTAGGACCGGGGGCAGTCAGGATACAATGAATGAGGCTAACAAGAATTATGAGGAAGAAGTATGTAGGTAGCTAGTGCTAGTTAATTAATTTGTTGTTCTCAAATCACTTGTCATGACTGCAGTGGTGAAGTGGTTATACTCTAACTTTGACCATAACTTCCCAAACAGCCTGCTCGGCGAAGGAAAGGTGCCTTGCGTGAAAACTGATGTGAGAAACAGTGACATACACTCTGAATGACCTACAATTATAAATCCCAGGCCAAACCAAGATTGTACTTTGAAAGTAGGCTAATAGTAGGCCTACTACTGAAACATATAAATGAGGCTGTCAACTTAGTCCAAATGTTTTTCAAAGTCACACTTTTGTAATAGAACACCCAATTTGTTGTTTTTCTAAGTCTATAACAATGCTTAAACCACATCAGAAGACCACTAGTGAGATCTGGGAAAAAATGTAAGTAATTCATTTTTGTGTAGTTACCCTTTAAAGTGGAACTGGCACCATTTTAACATGCTGTCAGGGGAATAGGAGCCTGCTGTTTCTTCTGCAGTTGCCACGTTTTGACAACTGGATTGGAACTTCCCTGCTTGCCCGCCTATTTGATCAATGCCAAAATACATTTGTGACCGACCGTCTCAATTCGGTCCTATGTAGCGAAATTTTAAATTGTTTTTTACATTGGATAAAAGGAAAGACTCAGATATAGACAATTGTATATAATACACTGCAGTTGAGGAACAATGGGAAAGTGATTCTGCTATGAAAGTTGATAAACTTATAACACCACTTTTGAGAAAATGGCTCTAAAATGTTTTGGTACACGTACTGGAGAGCTCTTCTTTGTCTACACCCATTCAGCATCGTTCACACTGTCACGATCGTCGTATGGAGTAGAAGGTGAGGACCAAAACGCAGCGTGGTTAGTATACATTCTTCTTTATTGAAGAAAGAACATGCAGTAAACTGAACCAAAACAATAAACGAATAACAACCGTGAAGCTATAATAAGAAAACTCTGCTGACACAAGCAACTAACATAGACATAGATAATCACCCACAAAGTACCCACAGAATATGGCTGCCTAAATATGGTTCCCAATCAGAGACAACGACAGACAGCTGCCTCTAATTGAGAACCAATCTAGGCAACCATATACATACAATTTACCTAAAGGAAACAGCCCCATAAACATACAAAACCCCTAGACAAGACAAACAACACATACATCACCCATGTCACACCCTGACCTAACCAAAATAACAAGGAAAACAAAGAATACTAAGGTCAGGGTGTGACACACACCCTCTTAAATCGCACATGTGAGGCCATGTGCTAAACAGCGTGAGTAAGGTACTGTAATAAACAACCAATGCTTTCAAGACTAAAAGTGGTGAAAATAGTAGCAAAAATACACTTTATATAGTCCATGTCCTATATCCTAATTTGTCTTTGGTAAACGCACATTATATCAAATAAAAATCAAACTGTATTTGTCACATTCATAGGATACAGATGGTGTAAACGGTTCAATGAAATGATTACTTGCATGTTTGCATCGTAGCATGTCAAAAATAGTGTCCAGATAAATGTTGTATAAATATTTCATAATTATTAGATTACTCTTACCCAGACACACTTGTCTAAATTGATGGGTCATGTGAAATAAATGCTATAACCCCCCCCCCCCCCAGCCACATCTAGCTAAGTGGATTGGTCACTATTGTCTAGACATGTCCACATGTTCATGAAATACAATACATGACCGTAATCATCTGGTGAAGTGGAGTCTTTTGTTTAGACAATTAACCTAATGGTGCTTTCAAGACAACTGGGAACTTGACAAAATGTGAGGTCAAATCATGATGCCAGTGATCTTCAGCTCGGAAAGTCGGGGCTCTAGAAAGAGGTTTCCAGTTGTCTTGAATGCACTGAAGACGGAAGTCGGAGATTTCCGAGTTCCCAGTTGTTTTGAACATGGCAATAATCCAAAACCATACTGATTGTCATAGTTAGCCATGCATGAATCTGCAGGTAGCTACAGCTAACCAACTAAGTTCAATGTTAGCTAACTAGCTAACATTAGGCTATAAATAGCAATGCAAATGGATTTCTGAGATGCAAATAATATATGGAGAGCAGTAGCAACTCTTTTGCAGTTCGGGGTAGAATGGATTTTTTACACATACTGTACTGAGCAGCTCATGTTATAGTCAGAATTTCGCTACATGGCAGACCAATCTGAACTAATCTCTCAGCATGTCCAGCCCATCCATTATCTCATCCAATCATGGCTAGGAGCAGGGTCCTGTCTTTTTCCGTGGCTAAACCAACTAGGCTTGTAATATAACAGTTTTATTCGTATTTACAGATGGCATACAAGTTTTTTATTAAGGCACATGAAAGTTGCATGTTCCAGAAAACATTTATTTTTGGCAGAAAATGCCAACATTCAAATGCCTCTCCTTTGAAGTAGTGACGTGCTACATACGCCTAGTTTCCTGAAACAAGTCACATTTGATTGAGTCCAATATACATTTGATTGACAACTAAGGGTCCGGTCGTAAATTACCTCCAATATGCTCTGGGTTGTTAGTAAATTCAGAGTGTTGTCAGATTGTCTGTTCGTGAATTCAGACCCACTGCTCTATTGACACTGGACACTCTGGCCGAGGAGTAGGGTTGATCTGAGCAATGGCGGTCAAGCACCCAACCTAACTGGCTAAAGTTGGCTAGCTTGCTAACTACCTCCAGACACAAATGAGAGAACACCTCACTCTGGCCATTTTACTCACCCTAGCAGAGCTGGTTAGGCTGTTAACATGTTATCTAGAGCGTTAGTGACTAACTGTGCTGCTTGTAACAATGTAATTACTTTATTTGCTGACGTTTACTGATACAGTTCATATTTAGCGAGTGTTGCGTGCTCGTACATTCATCAGGGATTCTGCACTTTGGCATACACAGAGCAGAGTGCTCTGAAATCGAAGAGGTAGCCAGAGTGAATCTACGAACACACCCTGGATAACAGTTGTTCAAGTTCAGCATAGCTAGCTAACTAGTAATCATGATATCAGGTAGCCATAGGCACTAAACAGGCTAATTAAAGTATTTTAAAGAGCGACTGCCCCTAAAAATCCACTAATCCCATTGAAAACGGCCTATGTGGCATCGATATGAGTCCGAAACATTTATTCTATTGTCAGCATTGACTACAAAGTGTAAATAGGATCATTTTGGTCATAACACCAGTCTCATCTAAAACAGAGTTTGGAACCCCATTACCACCAGAAAAATACAGATAGGCACAATATCTGTATCGGCATTGATATATTAGCATAACACTGCTTCTATGGTATTATGTAAAGGGTGTTTATTCTACACGGACCTGTTACTAAATTTGAAAGTTATCAAAACTTTCAAGCTAGAAAAAAATGAGTAGCTTGCGATATGTTTCATTTTTTAATGCTATAAATGGTTGGAAACTCAATTTTTAGAAAATCTACATAAATTCTTGAATTTCATTCTTCTCATATTACTCTGTAGGCTACTAACCTATTCAAAGCTTCCTCCGGCATCTCACCATACATCTATCTGCCTGTAGTTATTTAACTCAATCTTTAGAGGGTTTGTTTGTGTCACGACTTCCGCCAAAGTCGGCTCCTCTCCTTGTTCAGGAAGCGTTCCGCGATCGACGTCACCGGCTTTCTAGCCATCGCCGCTCCATTTCTCATATGTCCATTTGTTTTGTCTTGTTCCATACATACCTGGTTTTAATTTAATCTACATGTATTTAATTTAATTCTAATCTACATGTATTTAGTCCTCTGTTTCCCATCATGTCTTTGTGTAATTGTTTATTGTAATGTGGTTTGGTCAGGCGCATTACTTTTGTTATATTCCGTGGTTTTGGCACTTGTATGTTTTTATGTGCTGGCTTGTTGGAACGGAATTAAAGTGCGTCTGTTTGCTACGCTCTGCTCTCTTGCACCTGACTTCGCCTCCGCTACACACGCCTAACAGTTTGTTGTGTTAGAGTGGGAGGAAATGGCTGTGGGAAAGGTTCTGACACATGGGTGTGTCTTGGTGGTGGCAAGGACACACCCAAGAAACACTCACATCAAACCACACTCCCATGCCAACTCGTGTTTGGCTCTGTCATGGCCACCAGCATTTCTTGAGGAGCAAGCCTAAAAACAAGGTCAAATCAGCCGGTGCAGTTCCCCTTTAATAGGAATAGCCCCCTTTTTTTCAATTTTCGCCTAAAATGACATACCCAAATCTAACTGCCTGTGGCTCAGGCCCTGAAGCAAGGATATGCATATTCTTGGTATCATTTAAAAGGAAACACTTTGAAGTTTGTGGAAATGTGAATTGAATGTAGGAGAATATAACACAATAGATCTGGTAGAAAAATATACAAAGAAAAAAAAAACAGTTTTTTTCTAACACCATCTTTGAAATGCAAGAGAAAGGTCCCGGTTGTAATTCCGATGGTGTCCACTAGATTACAGCAGTGCATGTGCAAAGTTTCAGACTAGTAACTTGAAGTATGAGCGAACTACATGACAATTAGTGTGAAGTCACCCAGGTGTATTTGGGCGAATTGTGAAAGAGACATTTGCATTCATATTACATTTTTCTGCAAGAATATAGTCAAATCTGTATACTTCGACTTTGATTTAGCTTTTCCAGTATTAGTAGCCATATTATAAGTTCAACATTTGCAAAACAACCAGTTTTCATAACATCATAACTCTGAATATTCTTATAAGTGTTGTCCAAAAGGAAAAGGCATGCTGTCGCAAAAGGTTGGCAGCTACATTTTGCGACATATACAGGGTTTCCAGATACTCCCGTAACGCCCAGCACATTGGCTATCTAGCTAGCTTTATTTGATCTCGATTGGAGATTATTTGACAACGATACAGTCGATCAAATGAAGACCTACCGCATCATTGGCGTGCCATGAAGGTGTCGCTCTCTGACCAAATTTGGTGTCCTATAGGATATACTGCACCCCTAATGATATAGTGAAGTCTGGTTACATTCTAGGATCTCTGAGGAATACATACGAATGTCATTTCACTGGTTGAAACAACGTTTTGGGTTAGACTTTCACAGATTCCTTTCTTTGCTAATTGAACGAGTGTAAATACAAAATCGATCGTGCATGCTATATGGACCTTTTTAGGATTTGAAAAAGGATTTTATCTAACAAAATGACACTTCATGTTATCTCTAGGACCCTTTGGATGATAAATCAGAGTAAGATTTCAGAATGTAAGTACACATTTCACCTTCAGAGGTGAATTTATCAAAGCTATTGTGGTGAAAAAAAGTGTTTGTTGTTCTTTGTCAAACAATAGCATGGCTTTTTTTTCGAAGGTAATAGCTACTGTAAATTGGACAGTGCAGTTATATTAACAAGAATTGCCGCTTTCGGCCTCTAAAATCTGCGATCTGGACACAAGGCGCTGCATGATATACAAATGTCCCGTTGACAGAACGCCTATCCCTAAGAACTTTTAACAGGGTGCAGTGTCAATTCTTTCTTTCTCATGTCACTGTTTAACTAAGAGCTCTATGACATGTTTGGCATGCACTCTGCCAGAACAAATACAAACCAACCGTGGATCCTCAAACAGTGACAATGTACTGTCTGCCTGACAACTCTTCAGGGAGGCCACATAGCTGTGTCCGAGCCCACAGGTATAACTGAAGCTCTGGCATTTCTCTGTCTACTGCACCTCTTTTCTCATACGTTGGTTTGTGTGTGTGTGCGTGCGCGCGTGTATGTGTGTTAGTGTGCATGTGTATTCTGGTTCGTCTTGTTCCTGGAAAGTTATAGACTTGGCAGTAAAGGCTCCCTGTAGGTTTCATATATCAGGATAGGGCGTCATACCTGGTGTTACAGGAGGATACCTGTTACCTATCCATTCACCCCCAACCCCCACAAATCACCTACAGTGCCTTCAGAAAGTATTCATACCCCTTGACTTATTCAACATTTTCTTCTGTTATATCCTTAAATCAAAATGGATTAAATAGATTTCACCCATCTACACACAATACCTCATAATGTCGTCTTAGTAAGCAACTCCAGTGTTTTAGGTTATTGTCCTGCTGAAACGTGAGTTTGTCTCCCAGTGTCTGTTGGAAACAGACTGAGCCAGGTTTTCCTCTAGGATTTTGCCTGTGCTTATTTATCTCTATTCCGTTTAAACAATCCTACAAGCATACCCATAAATATTTGTCAATAACTGCTGGTGCACAATGTCTAATTTTAAGGAATTATTGAGGTATTGCTCGCCTTAGGTAGAGTACCTCATGATAAGCTGTAGACCACACTATCTACCAAGAGAGTTCTCATCTATATTATCGTAGCTGTCTATATAGCACCACAAACCGATGCTGGTACTAAGACCGCACTCAACGAGCTGTATAAGGCCATAAGCAAACAAGAAAATGCTCATCCAGAAGCAGCGCTCCCAGGGGCCCGGGGACTTTAATGCAGGCAAACTTAAATCCGTTTGACCTCATTTCTACCAGAATGTCACATGTGCAGCCAGAGGAAAATAAATTCTATACCTCCTTTACACCACACACAGAGACGCATATAAAGCTCTCCCTCGCCCTCCATTTGGCAAATCTGACCATAACTTTATCCTCCTAATTCCTGCTAACAAGCAAAAACTAAAGCAGGAAGTGCCATTGACTCGCTCAATACGGAAGTGGTCCAATGACACAGATGGCACGCTACAGGACTGTTTTGCTAGCACAGACTGGAATATGTTCCGTGATTCATCCAATGGCATTGAGGAGTATACCACCTCAGTCACCGGCTTCATCAATAAATGCATGGAGGATGTCGTCCCCACAGTGACTGTATGTACATATCCCAACCAGAAGCCATGGTTTACAGGCAACATCCACACCAAGCTATAGGCTAGAGATGCCGCTTTCAAGGAGCGGGACACTAATCGGGACGCTTATTAGAAATCCTGCTATGCCCTCAGACGAACCATCAAACAGGCAAAGTGTCAATACAGGACTAAGATTAAATCCTACTACACCGGCTCTGATGTTCGTCGGATGTGGCAGGGCTTGCATACTACGAACTACAAAGGGAAACCCAGCCACGAGCTCCCCAGTGACACAAGCCTACCAGACGAGATAAATGCCTTTTTATGCTTTGAGGTGAGCAATAATGAAGCATGCATGAGAGCATCAGCTGTTCCGATGTGAGTAAGACCTTTAAACATGTCAACATTCACAAAGCTGTGAGGCCAGATGGATTACCAGGGCGTGTACTCAGAGCATGCCCGGACAAACTGGCAAGTGTCTTCACTGACATTTTCAACCTCTCTCTGACCGAGTCTGTAATACCCACATGTTTCAAGCAGACCACCATAGTCCTTGTGCCCAAACATGCGAAGTTAACCTGCCTAAATGACTACCTCCCCGTAGCACTCCTGTCGGTAGCCATGAAGTGCTTTGAAAGGCTGGTCATGGCTCACGTCAGCACCATCATCCCTGAAACCCTAGACCCACTCCAATTCGCATACCGCCCCAACAGATCCACAGATGACACAATCTCAATCGCACTCTATACTGCCCTTTCTCACCTTGACAAAAGGAACACCTATGTGAGAATGCTGTTCATTGACTACAGCTCAGCGTTCAACACCATGGTGCCCACAAAGCTCATCACTAAGCTAAGGACCTCCCTCTGCAACTGGATCCTGGACGTCCTGACGGACCGGCCCCAGGTGGTACGTGTAGGTAACAACACATCCACCACGCTGATCCTCAACACCGGTTCCCCTCAGTGGTGCGTGCTTAGTCCCCTCCTCTACTCCCTGTTCCCCCACGGCTGCGTGGCCAAGTACGACTCCAACACCATCATTAAGTTTGCTGATGACACAACAGTGCTAGGTCTGATCACCGACAACGATGAGACAGCCTATAGAGAGGAGGTCAAAGACCTGCCAGGCAAAGATCTGCCTGGACAACAACCTCTCCCTCAATGTGAGCAAGACAAAGGAGTTGATTGTGGACTACAGGAAAAGGAGGGCAAAACAGGCCCTTATTTACATCGATGGGGCTGCAGTGGAGCAAGTCGAGAGTTTGAAGTTTCTTAGTGTCCACAACACCAACAAACTATCATGGTCACATCACCAACAAACTATCATGGGCCATACACACCAAGACAGTTGTGAAGAGGACACTACAACACCTTTTCCCCCTCAAGAGACTGAAACGATCTGGCATGGGTTCCCAGATTTTAAAAAAGTTCTACAGCTGCATAATCGAGAGCATCTTGACTGGTTGCATCACCACCTGGAATGGAAACTGCTTGGCATCTGACCCTAAGGTGCTACAGAGGTTAATGGGAAATGCATACGGCCCAATACATCACCAGGCGATGTCAGAGAAAGGCCTAAAAAATGGTCTAAGATTCTAGTCACCCAAGTCATAGACTGTTCTCTCTGCTAACGCATGGCAAGCGGTACCGGAGTGCCAGTCTAGGTTCCACCCTTTGTTTTTACTCTGCTACTACTCGCTGTTTATCATCTATGCATAGTCACTTTCCCTCTTCCTACATGCACAAATTACCTTGATTCATCTGCACATTTACTCAGTACCTGTCACGACTTCCACCGAAGTCGGCTCCTCTCCTTGTTCGGGCGGCGTTCGGCGGGCGACGTCACCAGCCTTCTAGCCATCACCCCTCTATTTTTCATTGTTACATTTGTTTTGTCTTGTTCCCCGCACGCCTGGTTTACATTCCCTAATCACGTATATACAGTATGTTCCTCTGTTCCCCCCCATATCCTTGTGTGGAATTGTTTTGTTACATGTCAGTGTGTCACGCCAGGCTGGTTATTTCCCCCCTGGGTATTCTTGTTTACCCATAGTAGGTTGGATTATTTTACGTTTGTTTTTGTGACTGCATTTTGCGCAATTCTCTTTTGCATTTTGGCTGGAGGTTTGACGCTGTTGCGCCCGTTTGTTGTGCTTCTGCCCAATAAAGAGTACGCCTGATCACAACTTTCTGCTCTCCTGCACCTGACTTCAAACACCAGTAGCGCATACGCTGACAGTACCGGTACCCCCTGTATATAGCCTCGTTATTGTTATGTAATTCTACAGTGTTCCATTTCATTTTTACTTTATTTTATTTAGTAAATATTTTCTTTATTATTTTCTTGCACTGCATTTGCACTGTCGGTTAAGGGCTTGTAAGTAAACATTTCACTGTAAGGTGTCACTGTTGTATTCAGCGTATGTGACAAGTAAAATATGATTTGATTTGAAAATGATGTACAGTTGAAGTCGGAAGTTTACATACACTTAGGTTGGAGTCATTAAAACTAGTTTTTCAACCACTCCACAAATGTCTTGTTAACAAACTATGGTTTTGGCAAGTCGGTTAGGACATCTACTTTGTGCATGATACAAGTAATTTTTCCAACAATTGTTTACAGACAGATTATTTCACTTATAATTCACTGCATCACAATTCCAATGGGTCAGAAGTTTACATACACTAAGTTGACTGTGCCTTTTAAACAGCTTGGAAAATTACAGAAAATGATGTCATGGCTTTAGAAGCTTCTGATAGGCAAATTGACATCATTTGAGTCAATTGGAGGTGTACCTGTGGATGTATTTCAAGGCCTACCTTCAAACTCAGTGCCTTTTTGCGTGACATCATGGGACAATCAAGAAATCAGTCAATACCTCAGAAAAACAATTGCAGACCTCCAAAAGTCTGGTTCATCCTTGGGAGCAATTTCCAAACGCCTGAAGGTACCACGTTCATCTGTACAAACAATAGTACGCAAGTATAAACTCCATGGGACCACGCAACCGTCATACCGCTCAGGAAGGAGACACGTTCTGTCTCCTAGAGATGAACGTACTTTGTTGCGAAAAGTGCAAATCAATCCCAGAACAACAGCAAAGGACCTTGTGAAGATGCTGGAGGAAACAGGTACAAAGTATCTATATCCACAGTAAAATGAGTCCTATATCGACATAACCTGAAAGGCCGCTCAGCAAGGAAGAAGCCACTGCTCCAAAACCGCCATAAAAAAAAGCCAGACTACGGTTTGCAACTGCACATGGGGACAAAGATCGTACTTTTTGGAGAAATGTCCTCTGGTCTGATGAAACAAAAATATAACTGTTTGGCCATAATGACCATCGTTATGTTTGGAGGAAAAACAGGGAGGCTTGCAAGCCGAAGAACACCATCCCAACCGTGAAGCACGGGGTGGCAGCATCATGTTGTGGGGGTGCTTTGCTGCAGGAGGGACTAGTGCTCTTCACAGAATGGATGGCATCGTGAGGAGGAAAATTATGTGGATATCTTGAAGCAACATCTCAAGACATCAGTCTGGAAGTTAAAGCTTGGTCGTAAATGGGTCTTCCAAATGGACAATGACCCCAAGCATACTTCCAAATTTGTGACAAAATGGCTTAAGGACAACAATGTCAAGGTATTGGAGTGGCCATCACAAAGCTCTGACCTCAATCCTATAGAAAATTTGTGGGCAGAACTGAAAAAGCATGTTCGAGCAACGAGGCCTACAAACCTGACTCAGTTACACCAGTTCTGCCAGGAGGAATGGGCCAGAATTTACCCAACTTATTGTGGTTAGCTTGTGGAAGGCTACCCAAAATGTTTGACCCAAGTTAAACCATTTAAAGGCAATGCTACCAAATAGTAATTGAGTGTATGTTAACTTCTGACCCACTGGGAATGTGATGTAAGAAATAAAAGCTGAAATAAGTCATTCTCTCTACTATTATTCTGACATTTCACATTCTTAAAATAAAGTGGTGATCCTAACTGAGCTAAAACAGAGAATTTTTACTGGGATTAAATGTCAGGAACTTGAAAAACTGAGTTTAAATGTAGTTGGCTAAGGTGTATGTACATTTCTGACTTCAACTGTAGTTACCACCATGCTTGAAATTCTAAAGGGTGGTGCTCATTGATGTGTTGAATTTGCCCCAAACATAACACTCTGTTTTCAGGACATAAAGTTAATTTCTTTGCCAAATTTTTGCACTGTTACTTTAGTGCCTTGTTTCAAACAGGATGTTATGTTTTAGAATGTTTATTTTCTGTACAGAAAATGTTGCTCCTTTCACTTAGGTTAGTATTGTGTATTAACTACAATGTTGTTGATCCATCCTCTCCGGCAACTGAGTTAGAAAGGAAGCCTATATCTTTTTAGTAACTGGGTGTAATTAATATATTATTAACTTCACCATGCTCAGAGGGATATTCAATGTCTGTTTTTTTTTGTGTTTTTCTCCAATAGGTGCGCTCCGTTGCGAGGCATTGGAAAACCTCCCTAGTCTTTGTGGTTTAATCTGTTTTTGAAATTCACTGCTCGACTGAGGGAACTTACAGATAATTGTATGTGTTGGTTACAGAGATGAGATGATATTAAACACTATTATTGCACACAGAGTGAGTCCATGCAAATTATTATGTGACTTGTTAAGCACATTATTTACTCCTGAACTTGCCATAACAAAGGTGTTGAATAGTTATTGCCTTAAGACATTTCAGCTTTTCATTTTTAATTCATTAGTAAACATTTCTAAAAACATAATTCCACTTTGACATTGTGGGGTATTGTGTGTAAGTATTGTGTGTTTGACATTGTGGGGTATTGTGTGTTTGACATTGTGGGGTATTGTGTGTAAGTAGGCCAGTGACACAAAATCTACATTTCATTTTGAATTCAGGCTGTAACACAACACAATGTGGAAAAAGCCAAGGAGTGTGAATACTTTCTGAAGGCACTGTACCATCTCTAATCTCTCAGGTTAAACCCAGTGTAGCTAGAACACTCTCTGGTCAATTGGCTGCTTTTAATCCTGCTGAGACACACAAGACACACACACACCACACACATACACTTATCACACTTATCACACTTTCTGCAGCTTGTGTGAGGCATCCCCTCAGTGTCAATACTGACGGTCTCAACGGGTTCCTTTCTCTTACCTCGCTCTCTCTATTTTCTGTTTTCTCTTCATCTCCTGCTCTCTCTCTGCTGCTCTCTCTCTGACCTTCTCTGCCCCCCCCCCCCCCACACACACACACAGACAACATAAACAGATACAATAACGATTGTTCATGCTTCCTGTGCTGTCATGGGGCTGCAGAATGAGATGGGCTCCATTATCAGTCAGAGAGCACCTACCCACACACACTCTATCACTCCCTGTCTGTCTCTCTCTCTCTGAACAGCATCGCTGCCAGAACTCTCTGGCCTAATTCCTCTTTATTGATATGTGTGTGTGTGTGTGTGTGTGTGTGTGTGTGTGTGTGTGTGTGTGTGTGTGTGTGTGTGTGTGTGTGTGTGTGTGTGTGTGTGTGTGTGTGTCAGTGAAAGAAACAGGGCACAAAGGCCAGAGATAGGGCTCTGTGTTGCTCTAAGCAGAACAAAGAGCAGCCTGTTCCATGTGAACTGTATGGGTCTGTTTAAGGCTACTGGGATTTATTTGGATTTAATCTATAGGTTCAACAATGACCAACAGTATGTGTGCCTCAGTGCAACAACTATGGGTCCAGATTGACCAACCAAAAGACAGCTGAACTACTTAGCCTAACTGGGTTAGGATGGACATTTTAATTCAATTAACGGAACACTCTAAATAGTAGACACAATATTGCTGCCAAATCAAATCAATCAAATGGTATATCTTCATAAACAACTGGTGTAGACTAACATTAAATGAAATGCTTACTTACGGGCAGGCCCTTCCCAACAAGTAAAACAATTAAAGAAAATAATAACACAAGGAATAAATAGACAATGAGTCATGATAACTTGACTACATACACAGTGTACCAGTCCCGAGTCGATGTGCAGCGGTACAAGGTAATTGAGGTAGATATGTACATACAGGTAGGGATAAAGTGACAGGATAGATAATAAACAGTAGCAGCAGTGTATGTTATGATTCAGAAGAGTTAGTGTTAAAAGTGTCAATGCAGATAGCCATTGAGTCCACATACAGTATCATGGTCATGGAGCCGGGGCTGTCACGGTTAACAGTCTGAGTAACGGTTGACGACAAGTCAAACTTACATAACCAGCAGTGATCTTATCATTGTTTCTTTTTTTAAGTGAATTTATTTATTTGATTTGAACCAGGCTTACAGTGAGATGGCATGGCATGCCTGTCTGCCTGGTAAGCAAGGCTCCATCTCTCCATCTGGATTTAGTTGGCCATGCGGAGACAATGGTATCAGCAACAGGAAGACTGACATGGCCAATGAATGGACTGACCTGCAGTTAGGGCACAGGTCATTTTGTGTGTGTGTGTGTGTGTGTGTGTGTGTGTGTGTGTCCCCGTGCCAGGGGCTTCCAGAAGGGCCAATGTCCTCGTGGTCGTTGCTGGTTCACTTTTGACTGGGCCACAGTGATTCTGAGAAATGTGCTGACTCATCATGGCTGCACTGCCAACACAGGCTCTGACACCTGTTGTCTGTTTAATCATCAATGTCTGTGTGTGTGTGGGGGGGGGTGGGGGGGGGGGGGGGGGGGGGGGGGGTGTCGTATAGGCCTATGTGAATGATTTGTGCTGTAGTGAATGTATCATGTGTTGGCAGTGGCCTCTAGTTTACCAAGTCCCTTTCTGTTATTCCAGCAGCACCTGCTCTGAGGGTCAGGGTCAGACCAGGATAGAACAGAGCAGCACTGTCATGTCACTCAACAGTCCATCTGGCGAGTGATGCGCACATTTCATTTGATTTTATAGTAGGGTAAATCCATTGGAATTCAATCACTTTTGACCGCACTCTTTTTGATTTGAACAAAACCTTCAATACATATTGTCCCATTGTAGAAGTGCAAACACAAGAGGTAAAGGTGCTCAAAGTTGACCCATTTTGCATACCCCTACCATACTATGAGACGTCCCTATCTTCATCACTGGAAAATATTAACGCTTGAGTTTAATATCATTTAAAAGCTTACCAACAGGTTTGTCAAACTGTTATCATTTCTTGAAAAAAAGTCATATCATTTTTATTTTATTCTGTAACGTCAATTATCAGAAAATGCAGAAACTCAAGATTTTTTCATATTCGCATATATGTGTAGCTTAGACTTTATTGTACATAATCTGAGGTTTTTGTGTTGAGAGACGGGGGGGGGGGGTCCGTTGCCACGGTGAAGACCAGATAAAAATTCCACCTCTTCCTCCAAAACAAAAAATACACACTATGTTGCTGTTTGAATGTCAGGGTTGCTGTGTGAATGCGTCAGTGTATCTGTTGTGAATGTCAGTGAGGCTGTGTGAATGTCAGTGTTGTTATGTGAATGTCATTTTGCCTGTGTGAATATTGACAGTGTGGCTGTGTGAATGTGTTGGTGTAAAAATATCACTGTGGCTGTGTGAATGTATCAGTGTTGGTGTGTGAATGTCAGTTTGGCTGTGTGAATGTCAGTTTGGCTGTGTGAATGTCAGTTTGGCTGTGTGAATGTCAGTTTGGCTGTGTGAATGTCAGTTTGGCTGTGTGAATGTGGCTGTGTTGCTGTGTGAATATGTCAGTGTTGCTGTAGTGTGCGTCACTGTGCCGTGTGCTGCTATCTCCTCTCTCTGGGCCCATTGTGAAACTGAACAGCTGACTGTGCTAACTGGCTTTGACGTGGGCCCAGATTTTCAATGCTGCATTTGTGTAGATTGCATTCTCTGTCTCTCTGTCTCTGTCTCACTCTCTCTCTCTGTATCACTCTCTCTGTATGTCTGTGTTTGTGTGCCCTGCGTTGGTGTGTATGTGTGATATAGTAGACTCTTATGACTGTGCAGCTGCTGGAATTTATACTGAACAAAAATATAAACTCAACATGTAAAGTGTTGGTCCCATGTTTCATGAACTGAAATGAAAGATTACAGAAATGTTCCACACGCACAAAAAGCTTATTTCTCTCAATTTTTGACCACAAATTTGTTTATATCCCTGTTAGGTAGCATTTCTCCTTTTCCAAGATAATCCATCCACCTGACGGGTGTGGCATATCAAAAAGCTGATTAAACTGAATGATCATTACATAGGTGAACCTTGTGCTGGGGACAATACAAGTTTTGTCACACAACACAATACCATAAATTGACTGCAGGAATGTCCACCAGAGCTGTTGCCGGAAAATTTAATTTTAATTTTTCTACCATAAGTAGAGAAACATTGTTTTAGAGAATTCGGCAGTACGTCCAACTGGCCTCACAACTTCAGACCACGCCAGCCCAGGACCTCCACATCCAGTTTCTTCATCTGCTGGATCGTCTGAGGGTGTGCCGAGGAGTATTTATATCTATAAAAAGCCCTTGGCTGGGCTCGGCTCCCCCTTGGCTGGGCTTGGCTCCACAATGGCTCCGCCCTTGCTTGTGAAATCCATAGATTAGGGCCAAATGTATTCATTTCAATTGACTGATTTCCTTATATGAACTGTAACTCAGTAAAATAATTGAAATTGTTGCATGTTGCGTTTATATTTTTGTTCAGTATAGTTTGCATGTTTAACAGTCACTCCCCAGAGCTCAGAATGTTCCTGACTTTGCCTTGTTTACCAACCCTCAGTGCCAATAGTCACTGTGTTTGACAAGCTGCCTTCTCTTCACACCAGGGATGTGTGTCTAAGGCCATTACTGTCTCTCCTCAACCTCATAGGAATTCATGTGGGTCGGGTTTGTTTGGGTTGTTGCAGGTTAGGTAAATTTGTATAATGAGCCTGTGTTGCTGTGGGTTGTTGATTTTTTGAGGAAGTCATTCTCTCCAGACACCACTGTCACAGTAAGCAGAAGGATCTGTTTAGTGACGCTAGAGAATCCACCAGCAGACACACATGGCACGCAGCACACAGCACACCCACACACACAATACTTGGGTGTTATATTTGATTGTGTATAGATTAAGTAGATGTTTATTAGTCTCTCTCCCTCTCTCTCGCGCTCTCTCTCTCTCACACACAATCTCTCTCTCTCTACAGGTGATCTTGGACACTGAGTCAGGCTAGGCAGCTTTGGGCTGATGTTAGGTGGGTTTTTTCACTTATTAGTCTCTCTTTTTTTGTTTCTTTCTCCTATCCCCTTCCCCTAACTAACCCATAGCCTGTTTGTGTTTGTGTGTGTCTGTGGTCTGTGGTGTTAATAGAAGTTGCCCCCTATATCTGGCCCAGGGTCAAGTCGACAGGCAACTTCAAGCAGTGTCTGTTCTAAAACATCTTCCTGTGTACTTCCTTTTGTCCGTCCCTTATTTCCACCCACCTCATAACCCATTTCCTCTCTTTCTGTGGTAGACTACTAGACGAGCATGATCTTTGAGCTGATTGGCAGATGCATGCAACCTTATGGACTCCCATTGCTCGCCGCTGAACCTCTCCTGTCCCACCCCATCCTGTCCTGTCTGACAGAGACAGAGAGTGAACCCTAAAACACACACCCTACTTTAAATTTAACTAGGCAAGTCAATTAAGAACAAATTCTTATTTACAATGATGGCCTACCAGGGAATAGTGGGTAAACTCCCTTGTTCAAGGGCAGAATGACAGATTTTTACCTTGTCAGCTCAGGGATTCGATCCAGCAACCTTTCAGTTACTGGCCCAATGCTCTAACCACTAGGCTACCTGCTGCCCCAAATCTACCCTATTCAACCCTACTCTATCCTATCCTATCCTACCCTACTTTACCCTACTATACTATACACAACTCTACCCAACTCTAACCTAATCTACCCTACTATACTCTGCCCTACTATACTATGCTCCACCCTACCCTACTATACACTACCCTACCCTACTCTACCCTACTCTACCCTACCCTCTACTATACTCTACTCTACTCCACCCTACTCCACCCTACCCTACTCTACTCTACTCTACTCTACCAAAATATACTCTACTCCACCCTACCCTACCCTACTATACTCTACCATACTCTACCCTACCCCACTATACCCTACTATACTCTACCCTACTATACCCTACTATACTATACTCAACCCTACCCTACTCTACCCTACTCTACTCTACTACTATACTCTACTGCACCCTGCTCTACTCTACCCTACTCTACTCTACCCTACTCTACTATACTCTACACTACTATACTATACTCTACCATCCTCTATTCTACCCTACTATACTATACTCTACCCTACTCTAGTCTACTCTACCCTACTATACTATGCTCTACCTTACTCTACTCTACCCGACTCTACTCAATCTAGTTAGAAAGCTTAGCAAGACAATAAGTTAATTACTGTACTCTCCTGTTCCAGTCCCACCTGTCTGACAAAGAGAGCGTAAATTATAACAACTCTGTATTCTACTCATAAGTTACCAATCCCCCTATCCTATCTCCCAACCACTCTAGTCCAGACCACCCCCAATACAGACTCCCCTATCCCAGCCCTATTCCCCTGTCTATGAGAGTGCTGCATCATCGTATGCAGTGAGGGGGTAGTGAGAGGCACCCAGGGGAGTCAGGGCATAGAGGAGGGGTGAAGGACTCAGGCCTCTGGAACTGTTCCTCTCACTCAGACCACCACGCCCTCTCCAAAATTACACAGGAATGTCTGAAAGAGCATTGGCGTCCTGGGCCAGGGTGTGAAGCAGCTGTTCCAGCAGCAACGCAGACGCGTTGTCCTGATTTTGACCCCCCCCCCCCCCCTCTGGTGTTCTCCTTGCTCCCCCAGCTGGTCAGGGTGCCGGCCCTGTGGGCACCATGAGGCGAGGGACCAGCCTGCAGAGCCGGCGCAGTAAGGGGACAGGGGGGAACGGGACAGGGGCCGGAGTAGGAGACCGGGACCCCTCTCTGAGAGGCAGCCCCCAGGCCCCCCAGCGCCGGCCTACCTACGATGCACAGCAGCATTCCGTCCGCCCGCGCTCCTCCTCAACCACTGACAACACCACACCAAGTAGCCCTTCCCTTGGTTACCACCCTGGATACGTGACGCCAGGCGACGTGGTGCTATCGTCAGGATACCAGTCCACGGAGGAGACAGAGAGGGTGAGTGATGTCAGCTGTCAATCATATGAGGGTTTTCTTTGGTCAGGGTTTATGGTCATGTTTTGTCTGGTAATGGATATGATACAGTCCTGTCGTACTCAGGTGGTCTGCATCATACAACAGGCCTGCTCTTAAATATTGAGGAGAGCTTAAGCTCTGTGTTTGGAGTAGGACACATTTTGTAGGTGTAATAATGTCCAGTAATTCTCCTGAGCATAGGCAGTGTTAATCCAGGCTCAGGTCAGAGGTACGTACACACACACACACACACGCAAATACTTGGGCCTACTCAGATCAGTCAGAAACAGGTATTCCTGAGTCCCGGCTACCCAAAGACTGTATTGGTACCCTTGATGGCCAAAGAGCTCTATTTTTAAGTCCTCCAACAAATGTAAACATCTGGAGTTTGCTAAAGGGTATTGCCACTTGGATTGGAACCGTTTCTATGGTCAGATGACATGAAAATATAGCTCTTTGGCCACGCACACCAGTGGTGGGATTTGCGTCAGAAGAAAGATGTAAATGCAGAAAGAACCCCATACCTACTGTAAAATAGGTTAGTGGATCTTTGATTTAATGGGCCTATTTTGATCGATTGGTCCTGGGGTCCTTGTTAACGTCAACTGCATCATGAACTTGACCAAGTACCAGGACATTTTAGCCAAAAACCTGGTTACCTCTGCCAGGAGACTGAAACTTGACTGCAAGTGGATCTTCCAGCAAGACAATAACCCCAAGCACACATTAAAATCCCCAAAGAAATGGTTAATGGGCCACAAAATCAACATTTTGCAATGGCCATCTCAGTCTCCGGACTTGAACCCCATTGAAAACCTGTGGTTTAAATAGAAGAGGACAGTCCATAAGAGCAGACGGAGGATATCAAGGACCTGGAAAGATTCTGTATGGAGGAATGGTCTAAGATCCTCCTAATGTGTTCTTCAACCTCATAAAACATTTTAGAAAAAGGCTCAGTGCCGTGATCCTCGCAAGCTGAGCTATTGAAAGGTATTGAAAATAGGGGTGCCAATAGTTTTGACCCATATCTTTTTGAGAAAATAAATGATTACTTGTTAAAGAAAATCTGTTTCTCTGACTAATTTGTATAAGTATAAAACAATATCATTTCCCCCCCCCAAAAAAAATCATACAATCTAGCTCAGTATTTTTATTATTTATTGTATACCGTCTTTTTTGCTCATCTTCATCAAGAGTGCCAATCATTTCGGATATGACTCTACATCTGGAGCGACCCATCTGCTTGATATACGTTATCCTAGCAAGAAAGCCAAACACCACTCTCAAAATGTTTGACAATGGTATGTTCAAGTGTAATTGTTGTCATGTAGTCTCTTAGATCGGACCAATTTTCTGCACAGGGCTGCTCAGATTCTGTCATTTTTAACATGATATGAGACGTGTGATGATGAATTGTCCCCCGGAGGAAGTACTAGTGCTGAATGTTCTAGAAACTCTGTCCATCACCATAATGTATCAAGGAGAGCTCCTGGTGTTGTAGGAGCACTGAGAATGAATGAGAATGTCTGTCATTCTGTGGGAATAGGAAATGCTTGGTATGCTACGCAAGATGTGTGTGTGTTGTCCTCCTTTTCAGTATGTCTGTATGTTCTCTGAGAGAGGGGATGCTAGTCCATCTGTGGTAAGAGATGCATTGAGATGTGGTGGATATCTGTACCAGACACTGCTATCACCACACACACACACACACACACACACACACACACACACACACACACACACACACACACACACACACACACACAGCCTGGGGGACAGACGGTGTGTAAGAATTGGCCTCTTGTGTCTGAAAGGACAGAGCTCTGTAACAAAGGAAAGCTGACAAAGAGGAAGTGCATACAGTATTCTCTTGCTTATCTAGCATGCTATGTTCTTTTTATACCCTCTGGTAAAGTAGTCTCTCTTATTTTTTATTTAACCTTTATTTAACTAGGCAAGTCAGTTAATAACAAAGTATTATTTACAATGCCCGGCCTACACCGGCCAAACCCGGACAATGCTGGGCCAATTGTGCACCGCCCTATGGGACTCCCAATCACGGCCGGTTGTGATACAGCCTTAATTCAAACCTGGGTGTCTGTAGTGACACCTCTTGCACTGAGATGCAGTGCCATAGACTACTGCGCCAGGTGAAAACTCTGCCCATTTGTGTTCACTTAACTTTATCCAACAGATGCCTTTAGTTGGGGCACCATGCCAGATTATTTTGTCATTCAACAACACTACTTATTGTTGCCAAGACAAGAGACACTTTGACTAAAATAGATACAGACTGGCACTGGTAGGAGAATATCGATTTTCAGCCTTGCTCTTCTCTTGGTCAGATGACAGTGGTTTAGTATGAAGATATGCAGAAACTGCTTCTCCAATAGAAATCTCTGGTCACGCTTGTAGGCGATGTCATGGCAATAGTTGGCTAGCTAAACTCCTGCATAGAAACACGTCACCAGGTCCACCGGTCGTCTTGCACCTAACTGCACATGTGCAGACCATCCAATCAAAGGCACTCCTTACATATAAAGTAGTTTTTGACAAATTTCAGGAGGTTGGAGTAATACAGTTTTTTACGATTGCTTACACACTAAAATGTAACTTTTCCCACAATTAGCAAAACCTTACACTCAAGGAGCAAAACACAAGGCTAGATTTGCACAACTGTACGCACATTGTCAGCTTCACACTATTTGCAAAACATTACACACAGTGATTTGCAAAACACTAAACACACTTGTATACATCAGACACAGAAGTATATCATGATGTCACTTCCTTGCAATTCCAAAGCACTGACTGTCAAATTACCACACCTATGAGCCAATCTGTTAAACACAGCCATCAGGTGCACAAACACATGATTGCTAAATTGTAGACACACCAATCAGGTTTAAGCACTATAAAAATGCAGCAGGTAGGTTCACCTGCCTTCAACCAAAATGGAAGGAGTCAGAAGAAGAGTGAGGGTGAGAGGAGGAGTACACAGAGGAGGAGAAGGAGGTAGAGGAAGAGGCAGAGGCCGAGCCAGAGGTCAAGGAAGACCTGAAGCAGGAGGAGAACGTGCACAAAGAATAAGAGGACCAAACGTGTCAAATTGACACTCGTGCAACACTAGTGGACCATGTTGTGAACCACGGATTGCCGCTGAGGGAGGCTGGACTGAGAGTTCAGCCAAATCTTAGCATAAGGACTTTTCGACAGGAAAACAGGTAAAATATCTGTCTACAGTTACAGTAATCAGCTGCTTATTGTATGCACCATATCAGCACATGTGATATCCCTTCCTGTGACATTGTACAGTAAGTTACATGTATTATTCTCTACATAGGATTGAGGGTCGGGAACGAGGGGGGGCCCATATTCACGCAAGAACAAGAGAGAGATAATAAACATGGTTTTGGCCAATAATGCTATCAGGCTCAGAGAACTACAAGCCAACATTATCGGTGACCATGCCATTTTCAATAATGTCCATCAGGTCTCTCAGTCAACACTGGCAACCACCCTGAAAAGACATCAGGTACAAATGAAACAACTTTATCGAGTGCCTTTTGAGAGGGTCAAAGGCTGCGGCATGAGTATGTGGAGGTTTGTTCACTTTAGCACTGTGATGTTGCATACTGCACACATGACTTTTTTACATTGACGTTATACTAGACCTATCCTGAACTACACAATCTTGTCTTTCACTGTATTTCAGGGAGTTTTGCAGATGGATGCTGAGGAAATCCTGCATGAATTCATATATATTGATGAAGCAGGGTTCAACCTCACAAAAGCAAGAAGGAGAGGCAGAAATATAATTGGCCACAGGGCTATAATCAATGTCCCCGGGCAACGTGGGGGTAACATCACCCTTTGCACTGCCATTTCACAGCATGGGGTTGTCCTCCATCATGCCAAAATGGGCCCTTACAACACACCTCACATTCTCACATTTTTGGACCGATTGCACCACATCGTCACAGCTGGTAATGAAATGCACCAGATGCAATACACGGTCATCTGGGACAACGTGTCATTCCACCGCTCTGCTTTGGTCCAGAACTGGTTTCAACACCATCCACAGATGTCAGTACTATACCTTCCATCATAATCTCTGTTT